>NW_009258951.1:1305125-1326082 GCF_000687185.1 Egretta garzetta
TGGGCTGCCAGCGCACATTGCTGGCTCATGTCCAGCTTTTCATCCATCAGTACCCCCAAGTCCCTCTTGGCAGGGCTGCTCTCGATCCTTTGTTCCCCCAGCCTGTACTGATACTGGGGGTTACCCCGACCCAGGTGCAGGACCATGCTTTTATAGTTATGCTTTCTCTAATGACATTGTTTTCGAGAATAAAAAGTTCCACCCAGATATATTTGGACAGCATGCCCCAACTGCACAGTTGATGACTGTCCAACTGAGCCCAAATATTTGGAGGCTGCTGTTCAAAGCCTTGCCAGGTTCAATGAAGAGAGTGAACAAACTCATCATTTCTCTGTCCTCAATATCACAAGAGCTTCAATGCAGGTAAACCAAGGCTCATCTGACTTGATTTAGCTCTCACAAAGTATGGATCCAACTGTTATATGATTTGTTATGTCTTACAGATTGTTTAGAATTTGTATCTGTATAGCACAGAGAATATTTCGATGCAGAATTCTCCTAGGAAATGAGGATCTGCACCGATCCAAGACTTTGACTCCATTTATTGGGGGGGGGGGAAAAAAAAAGCTTTATGCAGAACTCAAGACAGATTTGCAATTGCATTCAGAAGTGTAGGAAAGCTTCACTGTGAGCTCTTTCTTCTACCACCACCATGAATTCGTGATTCCCTAATAGAAAATATTTAATAAAGTACAGTCATCCCTTCCAACACACACCTGTAATTCACTGAATGACTTCAAACATGGGTTTAAAACTAATTTTAGACCATAGAGTTAATGATCTCCTGGCTAAATCCTGTTTGCTTACCACAGTAATATCCGGTCTCTCTAAAATTCATTATGTATAGATAACACGGTGGTTTCCACTCTTTGTCTCAAACTTTAGATATTACTACAATATAGTATTTAATTGCTCCCATTTTTTAACCCTGAGGTACTTACATTTCAGAAATAGACGAAGTGATCCTGTTCATTAAAGCAGTCAGAAATTATCAACAAGGCACTGAGGAGGGTCTTCGGATATGTAGTTCTAGGTGGATGCTAACTTATTACAAACCCCAAACTAATTTCAACTATAGCTAATCCATGAGTTAGTAAGCTTCTGCATATGTAAGAAGTGAAAAATAACCAGGCGACAAAGCAACACTGGCAAGAAAATCATTCTCCTGTAATACAAGTAAAAGTAATGCCCCACATATAACCTGCTCCTTCCACACTTAGCAGGAGTTTTACATCTATTTCAAGGTCTGTAGGATTCTTCCTGACACACACACAAGGTCTAATTGCCACTGGTCTCTCATTAACAACAGGTCATAGGTCCTGCATATTTTGTAGTTTTTAATTCGGGAGACCTCCTGCTCCAAAAATGACACGATTACTGACATCTCCAAGTGCAAGCCACTTTCATCAGAACTAGCTGTAAGTACTTTTCCTTGTATAAACATGTATTTTTCAGACACTATGATTCCTCAGTGAATACTTAGCCTATCTCTTTGGTTCTTTGCCGACAAGAATGAAAGCCCACAGCATCTTCTTATGGGTTGTAGCTCTATACTGTCTTGCAACTGTACACATTGCTTTAGAATATAGAAAACATTCCAGTAAAAGTTCCAAATTCTTACCTAGAAGTCCATGAACAAAGAAAACAGAAAAAAATACCATCCAGAAAAAGGCAGGTTAGTCATCACCTTATAAAACTGAATCTTTCTTAAGGATTTCTTCCATGTAAACAGACAGTAAGTCACAAACAACGCATAAGGAGTATATTCATACTACAATCAGGTCAGCTAAGGAAAACATTTAGGAACTAAGGAAAAAAAATAAGATTAACTGAAAGGCCAGACAGGCATGCTGCCAAGAGACATTTCAAGCCCCATCTTAACTGAGATCCAAGCCATGTTACCCACTAAAACCACAACTATTAGAAACAACATTTTTTTCATGGTTCCTTTCACTGGTATGGTGTGACATTTTTTTTACCTGAAAAATGATATTATGTTCTGTTACACAACTTGCAGGCATGGGGATATTCTGCTGCAGCAGAACTTAACAGTGCTGTTGTAGTCGGGCCTTAAGTGGCCAGCTTATTTTTACTATCCTGTTGCCGAACCCCTCTTTGCAAACATAAGGTCTTTTTCAAAATGCTGCCTGCATTTGTAAGCTTGCCAATCCCAAAATAAACGTTTGCCCAAGCTGCTTATCCCTTACAAATACATGTAGAAGCCACAACTATTCAGCCTTTCATAATCACTTATTTTACAAGATAGGAGATAAGTATCAGTGCTACAATGTGAAAAAACGCTTGCATTTCTTCTTCCAGCAAATAGGTTTCTGCAAAGGCTCTGTAGTAAACAGTCACTTGGAACATGAACAGTTTGTCACAATATCCTGTGAAATCTACAGTCTGCAAGTATTTCTTAATCTAATCTTGATATTGCAAGAGTAACACTTTTACAAAACAGGAATTGAACTCTTGAAAGCCCAGCCATTTTTAAGTTCTCATTCACAAAAATATGGGCTTCAAGAAAGTGAGAAGGCCAAATCAGGAAGAAATCTCTCTTGTGATAAAACAGACTGTTGTTTAGGTGGATAAAAAGGTAATGGAATAAGTATAGAGTCAATCATACAGAGTGTGCTCAGAACGCTCTACAGAGAAATTGTAAATAACAAAGGGAATGCAAAGAGCAATTACTGTGTAGTTACCCAAGTTTCATGCACCCCTCTCCACTGGCACAAGAAGTAGTTCCATCTGTCTATCCTTTGCAGACTGAATTGCAGCAGATCCTTAGTGTGAAGGGTAACCTCCTTCACATCTGAAAGAATTTGTAACAGCTTCAGTGTAGGTAGTGCGTATTGCCTGTTATTTATATCCTGCCACTGAAGAGGGGAAGCAGCAACCTAATCAGACACCTGGAAAACCCAGCCAGAATCAACAACAAGCTTTCCCTTCAGAAACCAATCCTTTCTCGCCAACACCTAGAAAAAAAAGAGTGGGCTGTGTTAAAATTCTACCCCCTTCAGCTGAGGACACCTCTTTCCAAAACCTACCAGAAACTCAAAACGAACATGAAGATGGAAAGTTCATTCCACCTGAGGCTGTAGGATCTAGGCCCAGCCTTGATGGAGAAAAGATTCAAGCAGACAAAACAAATTTGACCAAACCAGTCACTGGACCAGTTATTCTCCCTCTTCCTGAAGAACTTTCTCTGTCAGACTCGTGCCCAGGGGAAGCAAAGGAGATAAATTCCATGCTCCAGCCTTTGCTGCCTAAAAAGCCTGCCGAAGACTAGCCAGCATCCAATCACCTCAACTACCTGCAGCAAAATAACAGCCACAATGGGAACCTGGTCTTTCAATTTGAGTAACATCTTTAAAAAAATAAATTGCTTAGTACGGTCTTCAGCTTTGGAGTTCTCAGTTTTAAGAAAGCACAAGAATAGATTAGAAAGAGAAATTTAACTGGGGCATTTTCCAACAAAAGAATTTGACTTTTAATTCTGAAATTCATCACATCACTAAGAGCACGAAGGAAAGGTAACTGCGGATGGTAAAAGAACTTGCAGGGCTGAGACAGCCCAAAGGCCTCAGAAAAAAAAATATCCTCAGTAGCAGAAGTCTGTCAGGGCAGAGTGCGGGATGGCTGCTCCCCAAGGGATGGCGAGATGGAGCCAAGCATGATAACCAGGCTGGCAGGGCCTGTCCCATGGTACCTGAGCGAGGCTAGCAGGGCAAACCCAGGGATGGTTAGTCAGGTTATAGGAAGAGCCAAGATCACCACGCAAGTTCACGGGCGATGAGGCGGGTCTGAGGTCAAGCCAAGAAGATGGGCGGCAGGTCTGAATTTGGGTCTGGATCACAGGGTCCATGGCTTAGGCACAGGCACGGCTGTGATGCAGCAGGAGCTGTAGCTCTGGCAGGGGCTAAAATGCTGCAGCCCCAGCTTAAAGCAGCTCCTGCAGGAAGGGGGGATCAGGTTGGCCCTGGCTGTGGCCTCTCCGCAGCGCTGACGGGAGCCTGTCCCCCAGGTGACCGAGGGGAAGGGGCACAGCCCCGGCTGTGCTGTCGCCGAGTTGGCCCCAAGCCCCAGCAGCCAAGCCCCCAGGAGAGGGGATGCTCTCAGCGCCCTGACAGAGTCACGCCTGCTGCAATGGTACATGGACGGGGAAGGGGACTTCAGCGCTGTTTAGCATTAACAGCTAGTGAGTTTTTATTATTTTACAGGTTAACTTCTTAATTATAATGTGATGAGCTTAGCCTATTTTTTTATTTCCCATGGAAATTTATTTCCCAAGAAAGATTGTTTTTTTCCTAATGCTTTACAACCTCACTTAAAGACAGTGGAAAAGGCTACGCAGAGGCGAAACCTCTGCACATAATTCTGGCTGGAGGAGAATCAAGCCCAGGCTATTCAGATTCTTATGCTTTACTGACCCTGCTGTGCAGGAAAAATGATGATTTACAAAATCAGCCTAATTCTTTCTTGAGATAGGTCATATTAACTGCCTTATAATAAAAACCACAGGGACACTCTACAGCCTGTAGCTAAGAAAAATCAATTTCACTAAAGCCAGAGATAGCAACTGTGCTGACAATAACAAATATAAATAAATGAGAAGACAATAAGAAGAAAGAGTGAACATGGGAAAGAAATGTCATTTATGGCCAGGAGTATGCCGGTATTTGCAATAATTATGGGGCTCATATGAGACTACAGAGCCTTTCTCTAGTTGCTACCAGATCTGAAAAATCATTTGTTCAAAACAAAAATCAATAAAATATTATTGTTTCTGAAGCTTTTATGGTGCTGAATCATCCCTAGAGATGCTGGGTAATTTCACTATTCAAAGAGCCTTTCAACAAAAAATTATGGTTTTGTTAAAGTATTCTGGCGTTACACAATTTGATTAAAATGTATTATCTTATTATTATAAATAAAATCTAAATAGAAGTACTATTTTATTTTGAGTAGACAGAAAATAATATTGAAATATTGTATGGAGTATGTTCACAACAAATATGTTTGGTTTTTCCGATTGCAAAACTCTTAAAAACATAAATTTCATATAAAGTAGTAATTTAATTGCTTCAAAGATTAAAATAAGCCAAAAAGTGATGTGTGAAACACATCAACTGAGCCAAAAATAATTCCATTTCAATTCCACATCATGAGATATTTCAACTTATTTTTGTTTCATTCATTTCAGAGTAGAAAACAATTCAAAATCAGGTAGTTCTTAAAAAAATCATAAAATTCAAATTCTATCTAATTATTATTGCAGTATGAGCACTAGGCTTGTCAGCATTTCCTTTTTTATCAAGTCATCAAATTACAGCATCCTGTTTTTCCCTCGGCAAGTTTCACCTGTGCCAGGTCAGGTTTCCCTAACGCAACCAGAGCATTCTACCGCCCTGTACAGGAACTGCTCATTTGCCACATGCCAAAATCAGGGACACCAGGCATCACTCCATGCCCTACACCGGGTGCCATTGGCTTCAGAGCGAGTCAGAGGACAAGAGCATTGGGGCAACAGCCTGTCACACCTCAGTGATTTTCTAAAGGCTTTTTTTGCCCCTCTTTTCAGTTAATCGCCATACTTCTCGCTTCTGCTGTTTCATACTGCGGTCTATTTTATTAACTGTTTGCATGTTGATTCTAATCTCACTGTGGCTGCATCAGTTTAATGACACTACTGGGTTTTATATCAATATATGTAACCGGATTCTTCCCCAAAAGGAGTACTGGGGAAGAAATCAGCTTCATTAACTGCTGGTTATAGACAAGAATACCCCACTTCAGTTAGTTCCCTTTCTTGACTACAGCTGCTTATAATAGTAAATTGAATAGCAACAGCAGCAGGTGAGGATAAATGGAGTGGAGCTCGTGTGAACATAAACAGGGGGAGATAGAGAACATCTGAAAGTCCGGATCCACAGTGTTGAGGATTCAATTTGGTTATTGTTTAGCCTGTTCCACAAACAAGGCTCAGAAATTACATTTGAATCAATACATTCTCTAGCTTGGATCTGAGATTTGGGCTGAAAGACTTCTATGATTTAAAAATAAATACCGGAAGGGGTGTTTATCTAAATGGCACCTGTATCTACAGCGCAGATCTGCAAGCATCAGTGGTCAGTGCAGATTCATGGGCATTTGCTTTATTTGCTGTGGCCACTCCAGCACAGTGATTCCTGTACCCAGATTTCAGTGTCACCTAGGCCACCACCAATTTTTACTATAATTGAGGCCTGGTACTAATGCCCAAGACTAATTTCTTGAACTACACATAGGAGACTGATGTATAGGTTCTGTGTTTCCTTTGTCCTCAGGACGTACCTGGATACTGCTGCACTCCCAGATGGCCAAGGCCATCAGCTTACAGTTAGGGTTTTGTTTTCTAGAAAGCAATTTGCAGCCAAAGACACTGAGGACAAGACAAGGAATACTGACACCCTTTTTATTGCCTGTGTTAGTTCCTGAGGCCTCCTAAGCAACAAGACTTTTGTAACTACATTGTCAACTTGCTCACTTGACATTTGGTCTCCTCCAAATAGCTTTTGAACCTAGGGTCTGTTTGAATGAAATTTGATAGACAAGGTGATGGAGCTTGTAAAAGTTTGATAAAAAACTGGTGACTGGTAAGGAAAAATAAAATGCAGGCAGGGAGGGGAAGCTATAGCTGCAGCTGCTGCTTTGAAGACCATAACCAAAGCAAATTTGTATAACATTGCCTTTGCATCAGAGGGCACACTGTTTACAGCCAGCAGATAAAAATGAGACATGAATGAAGACATGATGCATTTACATATTTTTCCACCATACTTGGGGGGCATTTCTGTTAAATGTGAAGCTACCCCAAAAACTGCAAAACTTTTTTTTTTTTTGCATCAATGTGTAAAATCAGGCCCCCCTAGTCTGAAGCTATGAGGCATCACAAACTCAAAAAATGGAAAGAGAAGCTAGCAAAGAATTCTCCTATAAGCAAGCGGAGGTACAGGTGTCTCTGTTAGCTGCACTCTTGCTTAGGAGCAGCAGCAGCTGCAGAGCAGCACAGGCTACAAGACTCGTAAGGTCTCACTACCTGCATAATTGACTGAGCTGTGCGATTTCATAATCCCAGCCTGTGAGTGAGGCACTACTGCAGAAGGTAGAGAACAGTCAGCTGGTGTAGTAGTTGTCCTCCCAAGAAATCAAAGGTATCCATAAATAGCTATGGCTATACTTTAGGAAAGGAGCAATCGGTAACTGAATATTATCTCCTTAATTTGTCATATCTCTTTTTCTTTCCCACCCTAGAATAAAGTTCTATTTATTAAGCATTTGATAACCTGTTTTTAAAGTGGGGAAGATAAGTCACTTCTTGGTGTGTTCTTCCAGTTTTCTGGAGAGAGGTTTAGGATGGATGTTTATTTTCAACTCCTTAAAGTTTGAATGTGGATCACCTTCTACTGTTGCAAGTCAAGCCTTGGCAAAAGTCAGAGAGATAAACAAGCTTTTGATAAGTGAGTCAAGAGAAATGCTGCGTTTGAATAAATATTCCTATTCCTGCCAGCAATTTGTTTCTAGAAATAGCTTCATTAAAACAACACACAAAACTTACAAGCAATAAATATAAAAGCAAAATAAGTATTAAAAAAAGATATCAAACTGCATGAGAAATTATAAAGTTACATTATACTGACTCAAGTACAACCAATATGTAATTAACTGCTGTGACTGTGCCTGGAATGCTTATCCATGGACTTTAATAAGAGAGTCCAATTTTTCTTTTCCAAAGAAATCAAAGACAAAACTCTCTACATCGGGAACAGAATCTTACTTTTACTTCTGTAGTCAATTTAGCAGGAACCGTACATTTTCTACTGTTTATTTGTAGTGTTTCTATTTCATACATAAAAAATACTTAAGCCATTCAAGAAAGTGATTGGTGTCACAATGAACAGCACAGAACAAGAGGAGAAGAAAACCCCAAACAATCTGCAAACAATAGACGACTAAGGGAATTACACTATACATTACTTAATCTGATGCCTTTCTTCAATATGACTGCCCGTTTGAAAAAATTAAACAGTATTGTGAACAGTGAATGGGGGTGCAATTTGGACCACAGCAATGATGTGAATATTATTTTTGACTGATGTGATATATTTAAATACCTTAGATTATTTACACAACATTTATTTCACTGCTTTTTTCAATCTTCCATGGATTAATTAATTAATTATGGATTATTTTAATGAAACATTATAAAAACATAAACAAAAGAAGTGCCCTACTGCATCAGAACAGTGATTCATCCAGCCCAGTATTCATCTCACAGTGGCAAAAGACAATTGCAGGCAGGAGAAACATCCGACCCTTTCTGCGAACCATTCCCCTTGTACTTTTCCAGTACCCAGAATCATTGTGCTAGGGATTTAAGAGTTTTTATCTGCTTACTCCCTCTACTATCCACTTAAGGACCTGCTGTCCGTAAACTTTTCTAAGCCGTTGATGACCCTGCTGATATTGTCTGCCTCCACATCTTTCTGCGGCAACAAGTTCCAGAAGTTCACCACCCATTGTGCGAGTACTATTTTTATCCATTTTAAAGTGAGTCACACTAGTTTTGAGTGCTCCCTGTTCTCATATTGTAAGATTCTCCATTTAGCTTATCTACTACCAGACAACTGCTAAGTGTGTCCTGAACTAACTATGAAAGAAAGGCACTGCTTCAGCTCTATGCATTTTAAAATGTGATTTCTTAGACACCAGACACTTTGGTATTTTTTTAATAAGGATTAATGAAATGAGGTAAGGGTTAAGGATGGCTACCCATTACATTTCCCAATGTGGCTTACAAAAATAAGTCAAAGAAAAACTTCAAAGTCAAAGTCAATTATATAGCCAGCACCTTTTTCTATGAGAAGCTGATCCAACCCTTTTCTCCAACCAGGATTTGGAAAATTTCTCACCTGAATCTGACCTTGTGATTTTAGACTCACATAGAATTTTTGTATTTCCTTATTCAGAGTTTGAATTTTGTATTCAAACTTCAGCCACTCCCTGACAAGCTATTGTTGCCTTTTAAGAATGTCTTAAACCATCCTGAATAAAAGATTTTGAATACAATGATACAACATCTTTTCCTTCCTGCTTAGCAAGAGGATATCAGAATATCCTGTGAAATGTATGAATCTTAGCACATACTGAATTATTTTAATAAATACAAAAAAATCAACAGCGATTCTTTAAAGAAGTCTATGAAGGCTACTACAGCCAAAGAGCACACAAAACTGCTCAGATTGAGAACGCAAAGGCAGCTTTATGTCACATCACGCCATGCCTAGATTACGTCGGTATTAGGCCAGTCCATCCCATTCTGTGCACCAGTCTGGAACGATGTAAAGCTGATAGAAGTCTGCTCTAAATTTTCTCGAGCTGGAAGAGTAGCAGGTACTCACATAGAAGCTACAGACCACCAGCTTGCAAGCACACCTTGAGCTACATCCCTTTTCCAAATCTGA
Organism: Egretta garzetta; assembly: GCF_000687185.1. NCBI lineage: Eukaryota > Metazoa > Chordata > Aves > Pelecaniformes > Ardeidae > Egretta > Egretta garzetta. The sequence continues at coordinate 1,314,629 of NW_009258951.1, forward strand.
GTGACCTCCTTGTCCCCCGTTCACTAGCTCTCTGCTAGGTAAGGATCTGTAAAAACAGGGATAGGGATATAGCCATCATTTGACCACAAATACTTCAGCGTCTTTTCAGTTCAACTGTTTTTACAGTAAACAGAAAACCAAGATTGCGTAATACCTGCATAGCTAAAGTGGACCTTCTTACTGCCAGGCTCAGCAGCACACTGCTGAAGCTAAGTATTTTTCCTATTGCACAATGCCTGCCTGAAGAATCACATACATAGTCCCTTTGAGTAGTCCAGAGAGTATTATAAGGCCTACTTTCCTCAAAATCCTCTCAATCACTATATAATCATTGACTTGCTCTTTGCAAATGTTAATCCAGGGTCAAGTCAACAGCCCTGTGACACAGCGCTTAAATTTATATAAAACCATGCCCTTTTAGCATTCATTTATAACTTTGGCAGGCTACTCTGATTTAAAAGGAGACTACTGGCTTTATCAGAGCGTGGGCAGAAGTGACCTAACACTGCAAACAAAACGCTACTTCTAGCTTCAGCTTTTTTTCTAACACTACTGATACCACTACTGCAGTGCTCTAATGCCCAAAACAAAACAAGCGTTACACCTGCAACCGTAACACCATTGAAACAGATGCAGGAATGGCCCTGGATTTGGTCAGCAGACATCGCAGAGATGGCTATGGTTTTGGTTTATTCCATGTTGCTGATGCACAAGAACTACCTACATAAGTATCAATTTAAAGGCTGATTTACACAAGACTGATTTTAAAATAATGAGCCAGATCATTAAAAGCTTATGTTTGCTCCTTTTAACAGAGCAATGTTGATGTAATTCAATGAATCAGCTCTGATTTATGCTATCTCAGTATTCATTTGTGCATGATTTATCGTATGTGAGCTTGATTTTGAATGATGCTGAATGGCCTCCATCCTCGGCCAAAGGATGCTACTGTAAGAGATGCTCCGAACAGCTTTATACAACACCAGAAATTAATCTGTCCTGTCTGTGTCAGGTCTCAGATGCTATGTTCAAAATCTATATTCAGAGGGTTTCTTATCCTGTGAATATCTAACATTAATTAGATCAATGTATCCTACAAGATTGGGTTTTGTTATTATCTTAATTTTGGAGATAGCTGGATAAATTGAGAGAGGGGGAAAAGGCAGAGGAAGCCAAAGGATATTAAAATGCCACTCAGCAAAACAGAGGAAGGGCTGGATAGAGAATCCGTATCAGTCATTTCCTATTTCCTTCCTATTTCTGTTTCCTAGAGAGGATACATAAGCCTTTCTCAATGATTGCCTAAATGCCAAAGCAAATGAATAGCAGAAAAAACAACAGAATACAGAATTTCTTTAACTAGTAGATTAAAAGACACCAAGGACATGCAGATTTACTAATGCACCTGGCTACCTTTTAGCTGTTGGGCTATGAAACTAGAATCCAGTCACACGTGCACTGTTTAAGAAGTATATCGCCCATCTCAGTATGGCAACTGAAAAAACAGGCTAGTTTTTGATGGAGCTGCTTAAGGCTGCCTGTTAGGACAAGAAAAATCGCAGTAAGTGACCCAAAGCCCAGATTCCTACAGGTCTTCAGGTATACTTTCAAAAAACATGATATATTATTTTACTTTCCAAAGACAAGGATGTGGCAAGTTATACTACTGGGTTTTACACAATAGCCAGGTAGTTAAAGGGCTCAGCCAGGAAGCATTTAGTCTTCTTCAGCTTTAAGAGATTTAAACCCTCAAGTCTCCTGTCCTTGAAGAATGCTACTGCCATGCAGCTATGTGTGTGCCCCCTCTGTGAAGTAGAGTCACTAGGCAGTAAGGCATGCAAAATCCACTGGATGAATGAGAAAAAACATAGAAGAAAAATCTGTGTTTCTAAATTTTAACCAATTATTGATTATATAAACTATAGAACCCTAACTTGGAATAGGGACCAGAGCTGAGGATTCACACTTCCAGATGAATGCTATACCCACTAGACCACCATGCTTACGCTTTGCTTTGCACCCTTAATGAATTTTGCTGTTTTTGCAGTCCAGGGCCACATCTTCAGCATGTGTCTACAGAAAAGACCCTTCTATCTATCTTACTGCTAAAGAATTCTCCCAATAAGTTCTCTGTACCTTCCCTCTAGCTTCATCAGAGAATTCCTAGCAGCTGGATCTCTACTGCATTTACATGGGAGTTCTAGAAGTGTAAGATACTCAAGCATTCACACTAGAACAGTTCTGGGCTGGTACAGTGCAGAACTCTGGTGCCCAAGATGCTTTTAAAACAATCAAGAAGGCACCATACAATTTTTTTTCCAAGAGCTCTTCAGCAGAAGAATTGAGGAATTTTCTGCTGCATATTTGGATGTAGACAATTTCACCCAAGCTCTGCTTTAGGCTTTATTGAATGCTGAAGAAAATAAATATTTGCCGGGGATGAATTGGCTTCTTTAGCATTTCACAAGTTTGGATGACAAAGTGACTGTATTTAGTCATTTCAGTTTTAGGGGGCTCCTAGTGAATAGCACATTTTACAAAAGACTAGCTTACCTTTTCATTCAGTGCAATTCCATAAATATAAATTAGAAAAAAATAGTCTTTCTCACCGGCTCTGTTTTCTTCTCTGTCTGCATTTTACCAATATGTTGACTAGCAGCTTGAAGTTATTGGTATTTATAAAATAAAACAGAAATACTAACTAGCCCTAAGCAGAGAATGTGGCTAGTGGGCAGGATGGGTGTCCAGAAAAACTATACTCTTTTCCTGATTCTGCCATTGAATTATATGTGTCTTTGTGCAAATTACCTAGCCCCTATTTTAAAAATAGAGACAATGCTAAGACATACACATACTGCAAAACTAGTGTTTAACATGACACTGGCGGACTCTTACTAATAAAAATATTACACTAGACTGCAGTAATTCTTTTTCAAGGTCTCGTCTATACAGAAACGCTCTGAAAAAGGAATCTGAATGGATGGAATTTCATAAAACCTGAGGACACTTAATCACAGTGAAGGGCTTTGCATCGTTTTATCTAAATGACAAAATAAAGTATGTCTGTGTTCATTCTGAAAGTCCATACAGGGGTTGCATAGAGTTTAAATAATCCATTCCAAATGTGAAATAAGATTCATTTTCCTGCAGAAAAATACAAAACTGTTTCTATGGGTCACAGATAATTCTTAATGCCACATCCCACTACATTAGCAGCTAAATTCAAATTCTGATTCTCCACCCTGTTTGCTCTGGAGACAGAACATACTAGAAGAATTTCAGAGCTAAGGCTCCTGACTTTGCAGGGATTATTACAGCTTTGTTGCATAACTCCCCAAATAAACTGAGTGGGAAGCAAAGTTCTGAAAGGGTATCTGGTCACTAAGGTCATATGAAATGGATGTAGCTATATAATTGACTGCCTAGACAACTGATTTCCTACTAGATCAGCATGTGAAGCTCAGAAAGAGGGAATGGCAACTTTTTAACATTGGCATTTTCCCTACTTGACGGATGCTGGGTTAAGAGCAGACTCTTCTCACAGGTTCTCAACTGAATGGTAAGAGACAACAGTTGTTAAGTTGCAGGAAGGGAAATTCTGACTAGATGTAAGGCCAAAAAAAAGATCACGGAGAAAGTAGCTAAGTACTGGAATGGCCCAGAGAGGTTATGGACCATCTGTATTGGTGATATATAAAACTAAGCTAAATCTAACTTTGAAGTTAGCTTTGTGTTGAGCAAGTGGCTGGACAAAATGACCTCCAAAGGTCCCTTCCAGCGTAAGCCCTTTATACACTTGTCAGCTCAGAAAAACCTTAATAGGGAACTGGGGAAGCTACATAAAAGATTAAATGTATCTACTTCAAAAAAAAAGTTTCTTTCAGACCAAACTTCTTGTATACAATTTTTTTTTTACCTGCACTTCTCTTCCAGGGAAAGTCTTCAGCCCTCTACTTAACTTTGGATGTGCTGGAAACTGAACTCTCTGTATTATCTGGAAGACACTGGGAGTCTTGTAAATACAGGGACACTATTCATGGCAAGTAATGGCACCCAGGCAGAGCTGGATGTCAATAATACATTAACTTCATCTTCATCTGAGCTGCCCAGGAATTCCTGTCTCACAAAATCTTTAAGTGAAGACTAGGCTTTAATGTGGCTCACTACAAAATAAAATCTATTGAATTCTAGAGTTGTTAAGCCTAAGCTAAAGGTTTGGAAAAAGCTTGACTCCTCAAGTGCAGCTTTATTTAACTCCTTGTCTCAAAGGAGCTATACTCCACATTCCACTGCTGGCAGCAGTACTGATGTTTTAAGACTCATTTGCTGGCACTAGAAATTATTTCTTTAAGCATGTTCCTAGGGTATTAGCCAGAAATACCTGTGTTATATTTTATCAGTTTTCTATCATAGCATTTGTGGTATGACAATGTGAAATATTGGTAGTGTCAGTACACATATGATATGTAGCAATACTCATCCTTTGTTGTTGCAGTCCAGTGATGCAGTCTGGGATGAGAGCTACCAGTCCAAAACATTATTATAGGAAAGTGGTGATACTACCACATAGGACAAAGCAGAAAGGCCATGAGGAGAGAAGAGAAAGAATTTACTTTTTTTATTAAGATGGGTAAAAGGAATGGAAAAAAGGTCCATCCACTTTTTATAAAGATTTATGTAACCTTGAGTATCTCTGGCATCCTAACTTCCCCTGCTAGCTAGTATTATCTTACTGTAATTAAGTATTAAGAAGGAGTGAGAAGGCTGGTTTAGTTTTCCATTGTCTACTCAGTCATGCAAACTGAGAATTAAAATAAAGGCCCTTGTAGAGGGAGATCCCATTTTATCTGAACACAAATTTTGAGTGATACCAGATCAAACATTCCATTAATGACCACATCTGTTATTCTTAGAAGTACTGCACATTAAAAGGAGGCATAATTTCTATAATCACCTACATCCAATTAAATCCAGTGAAAATAACATCATAATCACATTCTTTTTCCTCTCAGGACTTTGGGCAATGTAAGATTAGCACATATACAAGCCAGCTGCTGAAGAAACCTCAACTATATGGATGTAACTGTACATTAAGTCCAGGTGAAATAACCATTGCTGTAAGCCAATGCATACCTCAAACCATCCCTAGTACCAAATTACAAGCCTGTGCACTACCAGTGTATGGTAACCGTAACAGATTCATTCATCTGCTTGCAATTCATATTTTAGATAATTCAAATGGAATGTTAAGAATGAGTAATAGAATTAAGGTTACCCTACCCTTCTAAAGCAGACTTTATTAATGTCAGATGATATCACCATTCCAGTTCACCAAAACATGATAATGAATATCAGAAGAAAAATAAACTTGGAAAGAATGCCTGTTTGGGGTGGTAGGATTCTAAGGTGGAGCTGAAAGATTTATAAGAATATTAATTTTTACAGGTTTGGGTTTTTTTTTTTACGTTACAGGACAAATCTGTTATTTGTGGAGTGAGGGATAGGTATTTCACTTCCAAGAAAACACTTGCATTTCCGTTTCACATTGTGAGTTCCCATTAAAGGCACATGCACACTCCCAAGAGTATTAATATCCATTGCAATATTAGTAATTATGTTTTCACAATTTCTTCTGATTTATTAGAGCGCAAAGATTGTCCTGTGAAAGTTGAAGTCTTAGAAGTCACCGAGCAACATAAAATACTGCTGCAAAGGCCCCAGAGAAATTCCACAGTGAGGGTAACCACACAAACTACTTTGATGTGGACAAAGTTTAAAAGATTTTAAAGATGGTAAGTGGCATTTTGTCCTAGAATTACTTATAAATGATAAAATTCTGTGAGCAGCTGCAAAACCTTGGGACCAGAACCCAAATCCTTCTAGGATCAGAACTATTGCTTGTCACCTCTCAGCATAAATGATCTGCTTAAAACTGAAGGTCCCACTTCTGCAAAGACTTGTTATCAACTTTAATTTAGGCACATGAAAGCAAAAATATTTTTCATCTGCTAAACACTATGGCAGTGTGATAGCATCCAAAATATCAGAGCCTTCTTTGTGTGCATATTTTTATTCTGAATGCCTATTTACCTATCATATAATACGCAAGAGTTTATTTGCTACTGATCAGAGTTCTTCAAGATGTACAGTCATGTGTATTATCAGTCATATATTCTGTTGGCTGAAGTCAGATAACTTTTTACTGTCAGTATATTTAGTACATGGGTACCACACAACATGGAGCACACCCAGCATCACTTTGCCTCTCTGGTGCAGAGCAAAGCAGCACTGAGATAGCTCTGAAGGACAGGAGGTAAATTTGTATGTGTTGTACCTCCAAGAACTACTGCCTCTGGTAAAGAACTTCTCCATCTCTGTGTGATGTTGACATGAAGACTTGTTCCTTGGGAGATTTGAAGTATAACTCTCACATCATCACAATTTCTTCTTGGTAGATACTGGAGGCCTTCACTTAAACAGCACAGGATCATTCTGCCAAGACATGTGTCCATTCAAGACACTTCTGTAATGAGGTCCCATGGCCCCTACCATAATACATGTTGAACATGGAAATTGCCTAGATTATAGTATGCCAACCCCACCTCCCTGCAGCTTTTAATATTGCTCAGAAACTTGGCAGTATTCTACACTGTAGTCCCATGCAGGATGTATCCCTACTCCCATTTAGCAAGTGGCTGTTTTCAGATTGCCTGGATTCATGGATTTCTCCCTAAATGGTTTGTCTTCAAACTTTGCAGTCTTTAGCTACAGTGACAATTTAGATTGTACCACTGGATTTCAACAAACTGCGTAACACTTTGAAACTATGAATTATGATAAAATATACCATAAAGTATGTGCATCCACTTGTAACCAATTTGATTAAACTAGTGAAAGTTGTGTGCACGCACATGCTATGGACATCTTCAACAGACTTGAAACACACTACTACAGTTGGAAATTAGAAAGAAACACCTCTAAGGATTTTAATAGTATCACAAAGGCTTTCTCCCATGTTCTTAAGGAGTAATGCCTTCTCTATGAGTAATGCCACTGACAACAGCGAAAGCAACAATCTCACAGTAACTGGCAGAATTTCATCCCAAATTAACATCAGCTCTATAGTACTATGTACATCCACCACTGGAAAGGGGTGGTTGCCATCCAGTGGATATCTATTTTCACAGGAACAGCAGCTCAATTTAGGAAAAAGACACTATTCCTAAAAACACAGACTGTGAAAGTAACATATTTTAATTTACATGTACTAGACAAATAAATAAAGCAACCATTCCTGCAACTCAAAAAGGTGTGAGGCTCTATTTTCACAGGAACAGCAGCTCAATTTCGGAAAAAGACACTTCCTAAAAACACAGACTGTAAAAGTAACATTTTAATTTACATGTACTAGACAAATAAATAGAGCAACCATTCCTGCAACTCAAAAAGGTGTGAGGCAAGTAAGGTATAAATTATCTAATCTGTTTTCCTTACTGAATACACTTGTGTATGAACATTTGAACAGCACAGGTAATGAAAGCATGAGGTAGAGAGAATTTTGAAAATATGAAGTATGCTTGCTTTTAAAATTACAGTACTTTAAATACACCTAGTTACCACGTCTTGTGTTTGACCTCCTGATTTCAGACTGCCTCCTCTGCAGGTCACATTTTAGAATTCCTTATAAAAGAGGCCAACTGTTCCAAATCTGCACAAGCAGATCAGATGTTAGAATGTGATGTTCTGGATGAGGGGCATGCTGTAAGTAAAGTCTTAAAATGAGAACTGATACAATGGGTGGCACCAGGACGATCCTCCCACAATATTTTCAAGTGTTTTCTATAAGCATGCACCCAAACTCAAAAATCCAGCATGTCCAAGTCCAGATCCTAATTTTACAGCTGCTCCTTTTTATTCTATAAGGAGCCAATCTGAACTCTCAAATCTAAAGGTAACTGGAGTCTGGCATATTACAGACCTAGAGGTGAACTTTTCAGTTTAGATCTGGCTTTCACATTCAAATTGTGGCCATTCCCCAGTAAATCATTCATGCTATTTTCATAAAAACTTTTATACTAACATGAGTCATAGACCTTGAAGAAAAATATACATATTATCTCATCCCAGTGAGCCCAGGGTTACTTTTTTGCCCTCTGCTACAGGGGAATGGAGAGTGGAAGAATTCAGGTTTGTTTGCAGATTACTATCAAAGTACCCTCCTCACCCCGCCTTCCCATTATAATAATAGAGTACAGCAGAGAAACAACTAGGCAAGATCATAATTTCAGAATAAATTATTCCCCAGAAATTAAATTGAAGGAATGAAATAAAAACATGGAAAAAATAAAACATGTAGAACTTCTGTTTTATCTACATTCATTTTCTTCTCTGGTGCTCTATACTCCAGAAGACTGGAAAAGGTTGTGAATGAACTGGTAGCAGAGCCAAAAGTTCACTAGACTAAAGCAAAAGCCAGATAGCTAGAGATTTTGAGTTCTGCTTTCAATGCTGCCACCACTGGCATGTGTGTAAAGTTCTATTGACATAGGCTACTAAACATATATCAAGATAAAGAATCCACTACAGAGAGCATACACAGAACCCCTTACCCGAGTTCTGTGCAATTTCACATGAGCAATTCCATACACAACAAATGGACAGCAGGAAAGTCACAACAAACAGGATGCTAAGGGAAGTAATGCTAGAAGACTACAACAAATTACTTTTCAAAAAATAAATATGGAAGAAAGCTCTACCTTGAGCTTTGGAACAGCATAGCTACACATTGCCTGTTTTTGAGAACTTTGAGCAAAATTTCAGAATAACCCAATCTGAACAGATGTTTGACAAGCAAAGACAGAAAAAAAGGAATAAAATCAGTCACCCACAGTATACTCATTTTGGAGACATCAGTAGCTGACAAATTTCTTACAGACATCAAAAGAGAAGTAAGATGAAGAGTAGTAGCCTTCTAGATGCACCTGGTGAAGTGGTCTTCACAGTCAAGAACACTAAAAATGGCATATATTTTAATCAGTATTAATCTCTGGCAAGTATCACTGGTCAGAAAGCTCAGGATCTAGCTAAGTTACGTAAGCATACTTCAGTATTGAAGGAACTAGTGTAACTTATAAAATGTTGACTCTTTCAGTAGCTTCTATTAACTCCATCACAAGAACCCAAATGTGCTTTTTTTTGTTTGCTTAGCATGTGGGATTCTGCAAGGTAAGAATTATCAGTGATCCAGATGAACCCAACAGGGCTCTGAGCAACCTGATCTAGTTAGCGGTGTCCCTGCTCACTGCAGGGGGGTTGGACTAGATGACCTCTAGGGGTCCCTTCCAACCCTAAACATTCTATGATTCCATGAACAGATACAAGCTGTGAGATCTACCATCCCTGGTTATGTACTCACTTCCTGAAATGTCTCTGGCTATATCCTCATGCAGGCTACAGCAACCTCACTTAGTCCAGACTGACAGATGATTGCAGCAGTGGTTTATGTCCCTTTATTACTGGGTATGGTGCAGCATGTCAGGACAGATTGACTTCTACTGCTAGGTCAATCAGAGGATGACTTAGAACTGAGCTGTCCCTACTACTCCCTCCAAGGACATCTCTCAGTCCAATCATACTCCTTAGTTAAAATGAGTAGAGATTGGCAAACAAGTTCAAAATAATTTTAGAAAGCAAGAGGAGGGGAGATTATCTTTATCACATTTGGTATTCCCAGTTATATTACAACAGCTACTCCAGTGTGGGTTTTATTTTGTTTTGACCCATCACAACATTTTCTCAGTTGGTTATATTATTTCATTTTGTTAAAAGTAGTATTTCCAGATGATTTTCAGTAATTTGGCATTTTATCATCTACTTCTATCTTGAAAAAACAGTTTTTTTCCTTACAGATCACCGAGCTGCAAATGCAAACCTACTAACTCCCATCTCTCCTTCTTTCTTGCCACTTTCTTCTGTCTTATTAACATCTCACTTAATACTTCCTTCCCTGGTGTTTTTATAAACAGCTGTCCTGGTTTTGGCTGGGATAGAGTTAATTTTCAGTATTTGGTATAATGCTGTTTTGGATTTAGTATGAGAATAATGTTGATAAAACTGGTGGTTTAGTTGTTGCTAAGCTTACACCAGTCAAGGACTTTCCAGCTTCCATTACTTCATCTTCCTCTCCCGCCCACCCTCCCCATGGACAACATCATCATCATCATCCTCCTCCCCATCAAGGGCCACATCACCTGAGAGGACACTCTCCTCAGCTCTACTATTACAGACATCACTGCAACAAGACAAGCATATCAGGAAAGCACTTTCCATTCCAAATAACAGCAGCTGCCTATCACATTCCAGTCCTAAATCAGCAGGATTCTCTCACACCTCCCACTGACAACTTTCCTGAGCTATCCCAAAGCAACCCTCACTCCTCCAGCACTAGTCAAGGTATTCCCTTCACTGCCTCAAGTCTAAAGGAGATGCTAGAAGCTCCGATTTTCCAGACCACCCTACACAATCAAAGTCATGTGAGCAGCTGGGTGGTGCTTAGTTGCCAGCTGTGTTAAACTATGACACCCAGGAAACCCCAAACTTGTTCTTCAAAAAATTTTGCCTTATTTCCACACAGCTTCATGGAAGAAAGTTCTCTTACGTGACCTCAGAGAAAGATCTTCCTGGCTTGAGAGTTGCAGGGCCAATGACAGTTGTACAACATGTGGAGAAGGAGAAAAAGCATACCATTTCTAGGGAGGAAAAACACTGAAAATAATTATTAAGTATTCCACCCTGCCTATTGACCCCAGCTATCTCAGACTGCACCATAACTGAAAGGCTCAAAACTGAGTCCCTCAGATAATGTGAATGGGTACAAATCTCCCCAGCAAACAATGCTCCTTCAGTTCTAATAAAAAAGAAAATTACCTAATACTGAAAAATACCATCTAAAATCTTTCATTTTGTCATCATTCATGATTATAAATTACTTCTCTGAGGAAATCTGACCTAGTGGAAATTTGACTGCCTTCCATAAAAAGTGATCCATAGCACTACAGTTATGATTTATAAAAATTCAAGGAAAATAAACATATGTAAGCATTTTTTTTTCTTGACAGTTACCAAAGTTGGAATTTTTGTTATTACGGTTGTTTGACTGCACAGTAAGCATCCATGAGGCAGACTCTAGCATAAACTGACTAACAGTGGTTGAGTTACCACCATTAACTAGAAAAGGTCTGAGAACAGTTAATGACTTGTAGTGTAACACTGCAGGCTGGCCTGCACAGGTACTTCCATTGCTGCAGTTGCTGATGGCGATATACTAGAAATATTGCATTCAAGGACAGCCCTTTTCAAATAGCTCATAACTGCCCTCCGGGGATGAGAAAAGCAAATGCACGTAATAACTCTTTCATGTAAATGTTTTCTTTATCACTGAACCTCCTGCATTTG
>NW_009258951.1:1326097-1355047 GCF_000687185.1 Egretta garzetta
CCATCAAGGTAAAGTCCATTCAGACAGACATGGGACCCCAATGAGTTAGTTCAGAACAGCTGTAAGCAAGAATATGGGATTAAGCTCAAAAAATTAGTAATTTGGTCAAAGTAGCTTCTTAATGGCATAAAGTAAAATACAGTGAGGGCTACATTGAAGAAAAAGAAAAAAACGGGGACAGCATTTTGTGTAACCAAGTGAAGGTTGTCTAATTTTTAAAAGTGTGTTATCATGTATGAGCAACCTTCTTTCTGGCCTACTTTATCCACAAAGTCTCTAAAGTGCATTTTCTTTAACCAAAACTTGTAGCAAGACAACTGGAACACTGGAACAGAGGCAATCTCAAGGTGTTCACAGACTCAAAACAAAGCTATTTGGTGCTCAACACTGTAGACAAGCACCAGATGTTCCCAGCCAGCTCTAATTCTGGCTCTGCCAGACACAGGCAACATTACTTAATCCCTTGTTCTTGGGCATTACTTTTCCATATCTGTAGTGATAACATCATGAACGCTGACTGGACCAAAGGCAGTCTCCACATGGTGGCAAAGATGGACACCTACAATAGTAGCATAAAGGGCAAGGTGCTGCGGCATTCAGTGATACGCATCTGTCCAAAGACTTTTTTCAAACATGTTCTGACTTCCCAGAACTGTTGCAGTCGGAACACTAAACAGATCTATAAAATTTACAGGGCTGCTGTCCAGAACCAGAACTTCATTGCCACTGTGACCTTCTTGGGTGTTTTATTTAAGCCTTCTAAAATTCATTCTCAGTAGCAGCTTAGATGTTAAGAAAAGCCAGAAAGCCACAAACATTCTTTCTCTTTTGCTCAGGGGCCATCCTGCTTAGCCTAAACTTGTCCCCAGCTGCAGCCATTTAGCCTGTTATCTTGATGGCAGGTGGATAACCTTAGTGTCATTCTGGTGACCACACAAAGTTTATTTAGATAAACTCAGAAGTTTATTTGCAGTATAAACAGGGTATTATGAGAACCAATCAATCTCAGAAACCCACTCATTCTATTTACTTAGCTATTGCTCCTGAAAAACAGAAGAGGTGACTAAAATCCTGTCAGGCATTCTTTTTCCATTTGGCTTTTAAAGAGCCTTCTAATTCAGGAGGCCTTTTTTGTCCAGTTATGAAACCCTTTATTGTACTAGCACTCTGCTGTAGTTTTTTCTCTAGCAGAGCCATCCCTCTTCCATTTGAGTTTTCGGACTGTGATGACCCTGATGTCTTTAAAGCTGTCGACGCAGCACTGAAGAAATACAATGGAGACGGAGCAACTGGTAATCAATTTGCTCTATATGTGGTGATGGAAGCAAAGAGAACTGTAAGTAGACTTTGTAAAAAAAAAAAGATAATGTTGGAATTGTTTATGCACTCTGAATCAGATTCTCTCCATCTCATTTGTAAGAGAGCAAGCATGACAACAAAATGTCTTCCAAAAATGTTTTAAAAATCAAACTAATTACTTGCACAGTAAGATACTTGTTACCATGACAAGCAGGGATGTATATTATGTTCTTATCAACAGAATTATGTCTGCTGGTGAATTGCTTATTAATGCAAGGACTAAAGAGTAGAAAATTTCTATCACTAACACAATTCATCTTTCTAGTCCACTGTTTTCTCCTTTCTCTGTTGGGAATTCTACCCCTTTCCATCATCAGTAAGGTTTTCAGATCAATAGCAAAAAACACACTAAAAAAACTGAATATTATCTTGACTTGGGAAGAGCTAGTATCACACATAAAGAATGACCTGATAAAATTTGGCAATACTCTGAATAAATTGTTTGTGAATATTATTTGATTGACACTAGTCCTGAGTCACAGATCTATCTAAAAGCACTAGGTAGTATTTTAGTCAAATACGGTGACAGCTAAAATTACAGAAGAAAAAAAGAATGAAACATGATCCTTTGCCTGGAGTCCTTCTGTATAGCATTAATCTAACAAAAGAGTATTTACCTCTGAGAGGCATTCAAAGATGATATTACCATAATAATGACAAGCATTACTTTACTTGAAAACAACATTAGCATTTTTTCCTACTGGATCGGATTTTCAGATGTAAAACACAAAAAACCCAGTGTCAGAGGGAATATTTTGAACTCCAAAATCACAAGATGCTTTTACCCAGATAGAAACTGACTTCAGAAAGAGGATATGAATTGCTAAACGCCTTACAGTAAACTACCCACATCTCCTGGCAGCTACCCTCTGGCTTTCTTGTTTTCAAACGGGAGACTGTAACATGTAGTGACAAAGACTAAAATCTGGCAAATCCTTTAAACAATTAATATTAAACAAATTAATAGTCCCACTGTCTTCACTGAACTACACACATCCTTAACAATAGCCAAACACAAACATCTCTATCACGTCTGTAACACCACCATCCTTTTGATGTTCCCAAAGGACAGATATCGGTTTCAGTATTTAATCATAAACAATGTTCTATTTTTAAGAATACATATTTATCACAATTATTATTCACCTTTCCTTCAGTAGATATCCATCTTTGTTTTTCTTAAAAGGTCTGAGGTAGAAATCAATTATTACTTTTAATCATTGATCTGACTATGATGTTAAGTAAAAAACAAAATGAATCTGCAATAGAGAGTTCTTCATATTAGATATTCTTTTTCTAAAAAGCATATAGATTTTACTCATCGCTAGTCTCACAACGTTGAATGCATTAAATAGCTGGTTATTACATATTCATGTACATTCATTATTGATAAGGTAATAAAACATAAAAGCTGACTGGTGAAAGCCTGAACCTGCTCCAGTTAAAGGCATAGCTGTTCATAATAATAATTAAATAAACCAACAAAAAAAACCATACAGAAACAATGTCTTTTCTCACTTGTTTCGTTTACTCACTGAGCTGATTTATTGCAGATTCAGAACACTGGAACAGAGACTAGAACTTGGCTCTTTTTAGGTCCACATCCCAGATAGTATAATCTGATGCAGCTCCACAAATGTCAATTTATACCTGCTGAGGATTAACTCCATTATATTTTTAGAGACCCTTTCATCCTGTTTTACAACCTGCAACCATTATATCTGGTACCTCTACACCTCTTCATAGTTGTAGCAATACACAACAGGAATTGAGAGAACATAGAATATAATTCTGTGTCTACACCAGCGTAAATCCAGTATATTCCACCCACATCAGCTCAGCTTCACTTTCTTGGTACCACTAAGGCGAGAATTATCATTTAATTCTCCCAGCAGTATCATTTGAGGATAACCAGTGTTAAAGTACAGCAACTGCCTGTGTTTGTATTTGAAAAGGCACGTTAGCAGAGCATTTTTAGTGGCCGTAAAAGACTAACTTCTGGCTTCATATCTCTTCTAAAGAATGTGCCACAAACCTTGCAGTGTGTTAACGTTACTTGTAGGCACAGGCTCACTACTCACTTTATGGCAAGGAGAAAATGCCCCCTACTGATTTACCAACATCAGAAACATTTCCACTGGCCAGGCCAAACTTTGCTTAGTACTTTGTCTGTATTTCATCTTACAGGATGTCTGAGGCTACCCTCACAAGCAGCTCAGCCTTTAGTGCCCAGAGGAAAGCTGCAGGCACTGCCAAAGGCTGTCTCCAGAGCATATGCCCTCCTCGCCCCTTTCCCCCCAGTAGGCAGGGCAGCTTTTGTACCCTGTTACCATAGAGCAAAGGCAGTTTGGGCACTGCCAGGCTGCCTGAGGGTTGCTGGCTGCTGTTTCTGGGCTGCCCGTAGAGTTGTACAGAAGGAAAGTAGACAGATCTGGGAGGAGGCCAAGAGTGAGAGTGAGGGAGTCAGACAGGAGCACAGTCCAAGCTGGTAATTATGCTAACTATCCAAGCAGCAACCCGAATTTGTTTATTTGGATAGGAGTATAAAACCTAACCACTTCTTTCTGGTTTTAAAGCCCTTGGTACTACAAGTTAAAATGAAGGTAGCTGAGCATACCATATCTATTGTATCAACATATTGTAATTGCAGGTAAGGGCTCAGTAAGATAATTAGATAAGTTAATTATTGAGCTACCTAGATTTGGGAGACCTTGCTTGGAGACCAGCAGCTAATCTGAAACCATGCTATAAAATATAAGGTAACCAATGATATTATTTACCTTTTTGAAGCTCTTATCTTTTAATTTGATTTATTACTATGCAAATGACAACATGCATATTGCTTTTATCCAGGCAGGTCCTGACACACAATTCCATGTGAAATATCGAATACAAGAAACCACTTGTACCACTGAGGAAGACAAAGTCTGGCAAGACTGTGATTACAAACCACTTGCAGAGGCTGTAAGTATCTGTCCTCTTTAGAAGCTCTCCGCACAGAAACATCAGCATAATGACTAGGACCTTATTCACCTGGGAAAAAATACAGTAGAGAATTTAACTTTTTTAGCTGTGTTGCTTTTGAGAGCTTATAGGACTACAGTACAGAAATGTTTAGAACTTTGAAGTTAACCATTATAACAGTGAGTTTATTATTATAATCCTGAATATGTGCAGAAGGGAACATTCCAATGCTTCAGTGTGAAGGTTCATGATAAATTCAGCATAAGATACATGCTCTGTGAGGGCTGTAAAACTTTCTGTTAATTACGTATAATGGAAACTTGCACAACCCAATTGACTTCAGATCTGCACCAACAAAAATACTGACATGGAAGCCACTAAACAGAAAATTTACCAGAGGGCTTTTAGCAGTGCAAAGCACGCCTGGCTCATGCTACTAGAGAGCACCTAGCGGGGGGTACAATTGGGACACACGTAGCGTGCAGGAACACTGCACATTTCCAGTGGAAGTCACCGTTATTTCACACAAAACACAATGCAAAGAAAGGGATGATGGTGATAATATAATTTGTATCAGTGTGAAATGCCATGGTCATTGCTGCATATCTTGTACTAGCAGAAAGGAAATTAGGTAAATACACAGTTTATACAGGCTTTATGAGGATGTGTTTATTTCCGTTGTTCTGACTGTAAATGCTTTACTTAATAAGCACCAATCATTATACAAAGCAATCTTTCAAATTATCTGCTCAGTTCATCCCCTACACTCCTCACAATCAACAAAACCATTCCTTTTCCAGTAACAAACCAGGAAATTAGACATTACTACAAATGTACATATGAACTTCTTCCCTAAGCTCAATTTGCAACTGTCAACTTTCTTCAATAGCTAGAGTAATATACAGCACTATTTTTCTTCAGCAAGTTTAAGACAAATGTTGTCGTGTTTTTGCAGAAAATAGGAGAATGCACAGCTCAAGTTCACATGAATAACACTGAAAAAGCATTACTTGTTTTGCAAGACTGCAAAATTTTTCCAGGTATGTAACTGTTTGGGACAGCATTCAGCAGGTATGCTGACAAATAAGAATGGGGAAAATATAACAAGACTTTCCAGTAATTTTAGAGGTAGGAGCTCCTTGTCACTCTACTCAGGCATTTATAAATAATCTTCCATAAGCAACTACATGTTAAAGATAAAATTTCATTTCACTATTATACACATATAGGCTAAGTCAGTGAAGAACTGTCAGTTTCTATCTAGGGTAATGAGAACCAGCACATGCATGTGTAGTAAGTTTCTTCAAACACTGTAAGTATGCCAAATTAAAATTAATTTACTTAAGACCAAAAGCACATCAGTAACTTAGAGACTAGATACAATTTATCACACTTAATTTTATATCCTTACTTATTCAAGAGTAAAAATTGTGCCAGAAATTATTAGAAAAAATTTAATTGGGTCCAAACCAAAAATGACTAAATTATTTCTGTTAAAGTCTACCAGAACAAATATTTACCCAAAAAAAAAAACCCAACAAAAAAATTAATTTACAAAATAAAAAATTGAGTACTGATGAAATTACATGAGACTCTGAAACCTTTTAGCCCTTAACAGTAAGCAGTACTACATTTCTTGCCTAGAAGACATTCATTTATGACTATTATGTTCACATAGAAATGTCTTTGATGAGAAAGATCGCATTGTTTTAAAGCTTTACAACTGAGATATCTGTTTCACTCCTAGTGTTCATGTAAGCTAGGTTTGAAATATCCATCTAACTGGTAGCAGGGAGCTAAATGCGTATTAACTGCAGAAATATTTACCATGGGTTCTGAGTTGTTTGGCAGCTTATCTTTGGGGGTTTTTTGTTCCTAGTTATCTTGTGTAAAGCTTAAGTGGCCATACCTACAGCCAGTCTCCTTCTAGGAACTGCAGTACACACAAACTCCCTCTTCTGCTACTGAATAAACAACGCCTGGTTTAGAGGCATTTGTAGGGCAATGGTGACATCTAGCTGCCAGTAAAAGGTGTGTGAATCCCAGAGAGAATACATGGGAAATTTGCATTTGAATCTTTGCTTAGAAAGCTAAAAGAACCATACATAAATTAAATTAATCATGTATTCAGCCTAAGAAGGTCATCTCTTGTTACCAAGTTACAGCAACTCTGAAAAAAGAATATGCACTTGTTCAGCACTTACGAAAACGCTGAGACCATAGTTGCTTTAGAACTGGGTATACTGTTATTTTATCTCCTTTGTGATTACTCCCTGAAAACACAGTCACATTTTTCTGTAACTTGTATGTATTTGTCATTACTGAGTCAAAGTAAGTGATACTAGAAATACAAAGGGCCAGACTTTGTTCAAGTACCCTTTGGAGAGCTAAGACTAAACAGTATTCCTTACACCAAGATATTCCAAACGTACAGAGGATTGAATCAAATCCAAAGGATTCAAAGAGAAAGAGTAAAACAATAGACCCTAACTGGTGAGGGGTTTCCCCACCATGTTAGGTTCCATACTCTTCAGCCTTCTTGGTCGAACTGTTTGATCATACTGACCCTGGACTGGTTTCCTGGCTGGGGCAAGCTGGCATAACTCCATTAAAGCTAGTTTATGCCAGCTGAGGTTCAGGCACACAAATTTTACTTCAATTCCACAGAGACCACATATTGTCCCACTTTCATTCTCAAGTTCACTGAATCATGAAATTAATTTATGTACTGAACTATAAAATTAATTTATGAAAATCCAAGCCATGATTACTAGAAAGGAAAGAGAGTTAATAGGATTAGTAGCAGGAAACAGAAGTTTGAGCATCCCCATCAAGCTTGTCTATCCACACCAAGTGGCAACTGGCAGCCAAAGTGACTAGCAGGGGGAATCCAAACACCACAGCAGCAGGATAGTTCAACTACAGTCCCTAAGGAGCTCAGAGTAGACCACTTCACATGGTGAGCCAAAACACTCCTGTCCAAGTCCCCATCCTGAAACATGGCAAGGATGGTATGCAGCTGCACACTGTGGGTGAGCTTTGAACAATGTGAAGAACACCTCCTTAGTTGTAGCCTCCACTGGTCCTTCCCTGACTGAGGGGATCAAAATGACATGAAAGTTTTTCCAGAGAGATTCAGTGATTCCTGAACTCGCTCCTCTGAATGAAGTTTGCTGCTGAAACAATGTCTGGATCCAAATGTCATGGGCCCCCCTACCACCATAAACCAAAACATGTTTCTAAACACAATGAATGTCTTTGCAGGCTCTGAAACAGAAATGTGGGTTTGGCTGATCACTCCAATTAAAAGTAGTAAAGGTTCTTGCTTATTAAGGCTTTTCTCTCTTTCCCAGATAGGAAAAATTAAAACCTGAGGCTGTTTTACATGAACCCTTATTTTTTTTGTTTGTTTCTTTCCCAGCTGTCCCAAAGATAACACTTACTAAGGGTACCTGTGTTGGATGCTTCCACCCTATACCAAGTGACAGTTCAGAAGTGTCAGAAATTCTGAAACAAGCCATTCAAAAGTTTAACAGGCAGAGTGCTCAACCCGCCCTTTTTAAGCTTCGGGCAATAAAAGAAGCTAAAAGACAGGTTTGTGTTTCATTTTTCTTTAAATTTTACCAAAAATCCCCAAACCAGGTACCTTGGTTGTTTAAATCACTTTTCCGATTTTAAGGTGGCTTATATTTCAAAATAAAAGCATATGAAATGCATATAGAGTATAGACCCTGTAAATAATTCTCTTAATTTATAATGAATCAAACAGTTACCTACTGGATTTTCAGAGCTGTCAACTTTACAAACTGACAGTAAACACATTTTTTCTTTACCTGCAGTCACATCTAACCAGTGTTTAGCACCAGTTTATTTGCATTCAGTGCTGACACAGACATCTTGTGTCATCTCAGATGCTCTCGGGTATTCCACTTGGCCTCTCCCTGAAGCTCCAGCAGGAGCAGATCTCTCCTAGGTTCTGTGCCAAAACTGCCAGCCTGCACAGATGTCTCATACTCTACAGCCTCTCAAACAGCAGCAGGCATCTATGTTTTTGCAATGCAACAGGACCCATATGTCAGCACCCGCTATACACTATAGGATGGGTAAATCCCATACAGGAAAAATGGGTAAAAACAAAAAGCCAGCATGTCACTTGTTGAAAGATAGCTGCACACAGGAGTATCTGCTTTGCAAGAAAGGACTGCTCAGGTTGCAGAAATTCCATGCCATCTGGTATTCCATGCAACAATTATTTCCCTGTGAAAGGCTCTCCTATGGATTGGTGTGACATTGCTAGAAAGTCAATTTTCTTATTTGGTTTTTAACTAGTATATAACCTGATGCCAAATACAGACCCTTTTATTTGAACATGTAAGTATTTACTTAGCCAAAAAGCATCTTCTGGTCTCATGCCAATTTGACCCATGATTTAATTCAGACTGTACTCTGTCTTTCTACTGATGCAAATGATCCTCTTAGCTAAAAGACAAGCTTGCACAACATTTAAGCCACATGATAAAATGTCACAGACAGACTGCAATCCAGCAGCTGGAAATAGAGCCATCATGCCACTTATGGCTAAAATAGACTAGTGAGAGCCCTCCACTTAAGCTGATATTGGATGGCAATTTCATATATTTGATTATTATTTCCCCTTTTTAATCCAATGCTACCTGACCCAACACTGTGACATGGAGAGATTTCATGGGTGAGAAGGAATAGCCACAGTGAGGAAAACTGAACTGCTTCCTGGAGAGAAAACAAAAAAAGTCACAAATCTGGAAAAAACAGCCAGCAAGGGAAGGTAAAGCCCAAGGCAGACACAGCTACAGGTGGATGATAAATGCAGGACACTCAATAACAAATGATGCCAGCAGTATAAAGTAACATTATTCAGATACTGTTTTACTTTGTTCCGTGCTCAGGAATGTAGGACTTGCCAAGCTGTATTAGCATAGTCATCTATCTAGACCAGCTTCCTGTCACCGGGAATAATAGGTAACAGATACTTTGGAGGAAAGTGCAAGAAGCCACGCGTTATGAGGTGGAAGTGGAATCCAAATACAAAGTGCACTTCTAATCTATGTATGACATAGTTTACTTTTTGTATCACAAGGACAAGATTTTTTTTGCTGCTCATGTATACTCCACAGCTCAGTGACTGCACAGTGATTTGATGGATGGAAGGCACCATAAGAGTAGTTTTACTTTCTTTTCTAATTATGTTTAATAGTTTAACTACCAAGTTTTTATTGTTTTACACAATGCATCTCAAATACCTGTTCCAGGTAGTAGCTGGATGGAATTACATCATTAAATATGAAATTGAGGAGACTAATTGCTCCAAAGACGAATTTCAAGATTTAACTCCTGAGTGCAAACACACTTCTAGAGGCGTAAGTAATCCTCAAAATCTGTTTATCAAGAAAATATCATTTTAACAAATAATCACTGAGATCTGATTCAAGCAAGTATTTATAGTTTTGTAAAGGCAGACTTATAGATAACTGTCTATGCAACTAGAGCATCCATGCCTTCTCCTGAATCAGCAACTAAGACAACCACTGAAATGTTTACAGATTCCTCTACAGAATCTAAAGAGTCGCACCCCAATAATAAATCCCTTGAGAAGTTCCTATCCAGATATTCAAGGAGTTACTCGGGTACAATCCAAAAAGACATAATTAGAATTACCAATGTTTTTCCAGCTTAAGACATATTTTCTAAGAAAAGTATGTAGCTGAATTATTACTTAACCTCTGCCACAGCCCAAATGAAAGAGCTTCAAAAGAAATTTGTTAACAAACTATATACATACCCTAGCTAAACAGTGTTGCAAAAACAGGTACTCCCTTTGCTTCTCTGACCTGGAACAGAATTAACTGTACCAAAAATAGAAGGTTGGTCTCTCAACCAGCCTCCCTGAACCAGCTCATCATGGGGTCAGACAATGCTTCTGTAAATGCAAGGTGGGGGGCTGGAATGCAGCATCGTAACAAGCAGTGGTGGTAACTGGGAGGGGAAGAACCACAGGAGTCCTGACTCATCTGTTTCAGCAGAGGTACACTGTTGAGCGTTACACTCAACAGCGTCTCCTGTTTGAAAATTACTCCTTGGATATCTCAAGAATGTTTCAGAAGCATTGATCAAAAAAGGAAAGAGTCACAACACTGTGCTAAATAACAGGAGCATGAGAATCAGACTAGCTGAAGCAAATTTCTTCATTACCTACACTTGCCCTTAAACCTTAAGGAAGTTACTTAATCTGCTTGAGTCTGAGTTTCCCAACCTGCCACCTAGAGGTAATGACTTCTGTCCACCTCCCATACTGCAGGAGTGCTACCTCATTCACATACTGCTTTGATCACACAGGGTTTGCGGGACTGGATCTTTATCACTTATCCCCAAAAGTGTTAAGCAGCCTTGCCAATAGATCATCAACAGATATTAGAATGTGATATTCCAAGAATATTCCATACCTTTGAAGGACCAAATTATGAGGAAGTTGTTCTATACCTTTATTCAGCTCTGTACTATTCATTTTGAAATGGGAGAATCCAAATGTATTCAACGTGCATGTGCACCACAGAGCTATAGTGGGGTATAATGTCACTCTCTAACCTGGATAATAAGCCTTAACATTTCTTTTTCTCCCCCTCAAATCTCTATTAAGCAGATTTTTTTTGTGGATGACATTTTCAAGTATCTCTCATACCACTAAGATCTTGATCCTAAATTGTAAGAGTCTTCCTTCTTATTCAATAGTTGATTAGTTTCCTTTAGAGTCTTTGATAAGGGACTTCATGAAGCCTTTTTGAAAATCCACATATATTTTATCAAGAGATCTCTTTAAAAGCATCAACAAAACTGGGTAAAGAACTTTGACAAACCTGCAAAATACAACTTCTGTTTCCAACAAAAACCCTGGCCTCTCCTTGATGTATTCACACCATCTAGTTCTTTCCTTATTATTTCTAACCACTTGAATGGTACAGGTATCAGTTTTATGGGTCTATAACCTTTTAAAAAAAAAAAAAAGAACAGGATTAACATCTGCTTGCTTCCAGCCCTATGATATCAAGGCAATTTTAAGCAAGTCATCTAGAACACCTGAGTAAATACAAGGAACTCAGTAATGTTTGATTTGTTAATTGCATAATCTTTTTTGGTCTTTACTGTTTGAGACAAAAATTCCAGAAATTCAATAGAATAGGATTCTGGCTTGTAAACCTCCTCATTTTCTTCTATAATGAACTCTTTTATGATTTTATTTTCTCTGAGTGGTCCTTTTGAACCCTGATCATTGGCTTTGCAGACTCTCAGACTTTTTGCTTCTAGTATATTGAAGGAAGGAATTATTAGCAGTATGCTTGACTTATTCTGTTAGCAGGAAGGTATTAGGATGTGAGATTGTTCATTATTTCTAAATAATAAGGAACTGGTTTTGTTTTTTTATTGCAGCATGTAGGTAAATGTGATGCCAAAGCATACGAAAATCTTCACTCACAGATTGTAGATATTGCAAACAAATGCAAGTTTCCAGGTACGTAACAGGCACTATTGATTTTAAAAGTTCTGCAATTTTCAATGCTTTTTTACAATTCTAAAAAAAAAGACAAAATAAAAATGCAAGAAATGAAAACAGGTAATAACAGAAGAAAGTAATTCTTCTGGGACCAAAAAAGCACTCTCTCTTAATGAAATATTACCACAGATTTTTTTCACTTCCTACAAGTATTTCCATGTGCAGCTGAAAGTTACATTTTACCATTTGTATACTGTCGTATTTGTATGTCATGGAGCTGGTTGATGACTCATTTGGAGATTAACAGATACAAACTCAGAGTATAACCATCCTACAAAAATCGATTCCTTTTTCACCACAATGACAAGCGAGTTAGTATCATGTTTAAATAAGTAACTTCTTTAACTTTCCAAAGAGCTCCAATGTATTCTTTGGGAAGGCAAAGGAGCCAAGAACTTTAAGATTCTGTCCAAAATTGGTAATTCACCTATTGATACCACTTTTTTTTTCATATTGTATAGCTATACTTATATTTGATATGTTAGATGCTTTATTTTCCCTAGTAAACAAATTACTTATAAATTCTAAGTTCATTAATAAAACTCCCAAATAGTTTTCTTATTGTTACTTTTTCCACCAGCCATCTATTTGGACACAGATTATCACAGCTCCAAATCTTCAGAACAGGAAGTACAGTGCTACTCCATGTAGTAGAGTGCTGCATTCTCACCCATTCAACTTTGTTTTCCTCAAGAAATCATAGTGATGCTCTTCACCACACTCATTCATTGCCAGTAACATGCACCCCTTGTTTCACCTGATTCAGATCTTTCCATACATATAAATGTTCCCTGTATTTGCTAGCTACCTGCAATTGGTAAACACAATTCTTGTTTCTACGAGAAGACTGTTGTCAGGCATGCAATGTGACACTCGGTGCTGATGCAATGCTCTTTTAGATAGCCAAGGTATGATAATGCTGATCATATATAACTCAAAGATATTTTGGTTTCATTTGATAGACCAAAATACAAAGCATTCCAGAAGGCTGGGGTTTATAACAGTTCTTCCCAGCCTGTACCTAGTTTGGATCTTCTTTTACCTTAGATCTGAGATCTGTTGGTTTCTTTCAGCTGAAGACACTCGTGACTTCTGCGCTGGTTGTCCAATCTCAATCCCAAAAGACAGTTCAGAACTGAAGAACCTACTGAAAATTTCTGTAGAGAAGTATAATGCAGAGAATGATGATGATTATTACTACAAAGCTGGAGAAATAGAAGCAGCAACATCTCAGGTTGGGATACACCAGAGATGAGGAACAGACATGGCAGTGTTATTGGTCTGAGCTGAATGTTAGCTGAAGTTTGTATTTAGATTTGAAATAATGTTTTTCTAAGTGTTGATACATGTAGTAACTGAAATATCCATGCAATTTTTCTTGCAAAATTTTATCCATCTTGGCTTGCACTCGAAGTGGTTTAAGAATCTCCCATCTCTCAACTTTATTTTTCTTAAAACAATTTTAAAAGTATGGGAAGAAGGTTGACTTAAGGTATCTGATTTCTGTATATCTAACCCCACTTTTTACCAGCCTTTGTAACATACCTTAGACTTTTAAAGTAGATAAGACTTATTAGACAAAGCTACCCCCTTGATCTACCACACCAATTCTCTGTTATTTTAGGCACTCTCTGCCCTGCAGTAGCTGTAAACTCCAAGAAATGGGGCTTCCCCGCTTCCCTTAGAAATCTGTTAATTTATATACTGATTCTGCTGCTAATAATACTGCATCTAGAGTCAGAAGAGAATATCTGTGTATAACTTAAGATATACAGATAAATACAGCTGGTTAAAGAAGAACAAGGAATCAAGAGGATAATATTGGTCAGCATTTGCCTTCTTTACTGTCCTGACATATCAAAACAGAGGTTTAGGACAGAACTGAAAATAAGACAGTAGAGTAGTTCAGAAAATACTTTGTCAACACCTTCTGAGCAGGAAGGGTACCACTGGAGAAGGCACTAAAAGCACATCAGAGTTTTTCTGAATAGCTCATGTGATCTTACTAATATCAGTGCTTTTTCTTTTTAAACCTTTTTTCTTCTTTCAAGCTTTTTTCTTCCTTCTCAGTTTTCATATCATGATTGATGTTAGCATGCAGACATTTTTAATAGACTTGAGAGACAGAATTGCATGCTTTGCCTGCTGTCTCTGAAGCAAGATATATTATCTTGAGCTGTGTAAAAAATACTAAGAGAACTTGTACCCAGCCCATTCTTGTACCCATGCAGTTTTTCTCCTTAATGCATTTGTCAAATATGTTCGTTTTCAACTGAGCCTTCATTTTACTCACATTCTACTTTTCTTACATCATATTTGGCTCTCTACAGCAGTATCTCTATTTCATTTGTTATTAATGAAATTACTACAGGCATCCAAGAAAACAAAGCCAAAACTGTGAGCCTGATATTATTCTGACCTTTCTGTTTCCTTGAATTGCAATGCTGGAATTTTTGAGAATGGGAACTGGAGTAAATAAGTTGATTAAAAGCAGATAGGTTGGCTGCCAAATATTTTAGTACTTAGCATGTGTTGTCCCAGTGGTCAGGACTTGTAGAATATAAGTAGTATAAGCTTATAGAAAAACATCTTTCATGTGAACCCTTTTCAATAAAAGGCCTTTACCAACAGAAGCCTTCTTGCTAATTTTTCAGGTGGTTGCAGGAGTAATCTACCGTTTAACATTTACAGTCTTGAAGACAAACTGCTCAAAGAAAGAGTTCAAAAAACTTGAAGACAACTGTGAAGCTGCATCAGACACTGTAAGTACAAGATGATGTTGCCAA
Source organism: Egretta garzetta (assembly GCF_000687185.1). Lineage (NCBI taxonomy): Eukaryota > Metazoa > Chordata > Aves > Pelecaniformes > Ardeidae > Egretta > Egretta garzetta. The sequence goes on from NW_009258951.1 coordinate 1,340,792, forward strand.
CTGTAACATTACTAACAAATTCCTCTGCACCAGAAATTGTAAACACTTAAGTAAAATCACCTCCTGAGCTCTGTTACCTCTTTCAGTAAACTTTTCTTTCAATAAGAAGGACACCTTTCACTGTTTGTAACCCAAGCCCATGACAACATTAGTAAAACACAAAGCTTCAACTGAGTCACTCCAAGTGCAGGATCAGCACTCACTGCAAAGCAAAAAGAACTTTCTTCTGATAATAAAGAATCAAAGGAGGAAGGGAAGAGGCTGCTGCGAAATGAAATAGCTGCAATACTCCTGACTCTGTGGACTTGCAGCTAAAGAAAACATGAGACTGGAATGTTACTGGCATGAAAAGGAATGATGTTTCTGGAGTGCATGCTGCTGATACTGGGAAAATGTGTTCCAGGCACTGGAAAGTAATGTTGATTGATAGGGCCAGAAACCATTAACAAGAGAGTTGGTTGGGAAAGAGAGGCTTTATTTCCCCTCTCTTTTCCCACCATGTGAACAGTGCTTACCTATGAGATTTTAAAATCTGTTAGTGCAGCAAGCACTGAATAGATAAAAAAATGCCTTTCTCAGTTTCCCAATTTTTAATAGGAGAAATACCAAACAACAATATTTCTTAGGAATATCAAGAAGATGAAATAGTTAGTGCTCCAAAAGTGCTGGAGATGAAAAATCCCAATTTTTCAAGATCTAGTCTCCAATCCAAAATTGAATTCAAGTGTTCATACATACATACTATAACCTCAAAAAGCTAAACAGTGATGTGTCCCAATACAGAAGTCTCTATTGCTAAGATGGATTTCATAGGTATCTGCATAAAGTTCCAAGTATATTTTTATTTTAAAGTATTATTAAAAAAAATCGTAATTTTTCATGCACAACTCTTCCTTTGCGTCTGATGTTTTGTTGCCTTAACGTGTTGATTTTTGTTTTGTCAACAGGCACCATTGCATTGTGAAGCACAATTTTACATGAGAGCATGGGAGAATGAAACCTTTTCCCAGGTTAAATGCTTTGAAGAAAGGCCAGTGGTATGATTCCTCTTCACTACCCATCAACATAAGTAGAGCAAAAGCAATCATTAAATTCTTTATCCATTCCAAATTATCCCACATTTTGTACTAAAAATAAAGGAACATATAGTTCTTTTAAAGACCTCAGTAATGCTGCACTCCTCCCTCTCACCCTCTAACCTCAACAACTTGTTATATCAAAACCAGTTGAACCACAAGGTGAGACAGTGGACACCACAGTGATTACAGAAACACAAAGGCAACAGGACAGAGAACATTCTGCCTGCCGACTACTGCTTTGCATTATCAGTTATGCTCTGAAGTATCAAGCCCCATCAGCTCCTTTGAATTACTATCCATACAAGGTTTAAAAACTGAGACAAAAAAATGTATTTGGCAACATGATAATTATGCCCCACAGATTTCAAAAACATCTGCAAATCTTTTCATACTAGTAGAGCAGCAGATCTCCTGCCACAAGCTGTCAATCTCTGGAGGAAGACCTTTCAGTTTCCTTCCTGCCCAGCTCCAAGATTAACCAGCCCTGAACATGGGTCAGCTTGAAAATTTCAGAATGGAATATAAATTTTTTTTTACTACCAGAACTTCAGTTCTGATGATTGCAGGTTTTTTAGTAAATGCAGGGACTCCCATGCTCCCCAAGGAAGAGGAGAAGATACACTGAATAAAGCAAGATTTATTAACTTGCATTCATAATCAATAACCACACTGTGCTCAGCACCTTCATAACTATTTATTCATTCATTATGTATCAAGCAATAAGTGTCTCTCCTCTTTATTTTCACTACAATATTGTACCCACATCAACTTCCAAATTTAGCTGCATCTCAAACAACTCTGGTTTGCAGCTACATAATGATCAGGCACTTTGGTGGACAGAAGCGAAACCCATGTTGGATAGCAACTGTACACCATGCACTCAGTCTTTGTCTTAGAGTTGAACAGTGATGGGGAAACAGTTTATTCAGTAGCTACTGAATGTTTCATATTATCAGCTTGAAATGCATGTCAAATCTACAAACAAAAATTGAATAGTTGCTTTTCATACAACAAGATGACCCAGATCTTTTGTATATTCTGATATTGAGACTAGCCAGAGATGTGCTAGCCTTTAGAATATATTGGTTTTATACATTGGAGTGTTATGCTCTGACAAATGCAGGGACATTTAGTCCTAGAAATCAACTGTATTGTTCATAAATTAAAACCAGTACACATTTTCTTCTCTATAGTATCATTCCCATGTTAAACTGGCAGAATTTCAGTGATATATAAATTGTTATTTTAACATAACTGCTAAAATACTCTGCAGTTATTTAGGAAGATGTTTATGTTTCCATGCTTATCACAGATAGAGACAATTATTTAGTTTACTTTAAAAATCTGATAACATTTTTCCTAAATTACTCTTGTACTGCAATGAGCCAACTTCTGGATTTCCCACATCTGAAGTTATTGTTCTTGTTCATGTAACAAATACAGCTATTATTTCAATTTTTTTTTAGACTGTACTTGTAAGACGACCTGCTGGATTCACACCTTTCCGAAGCTTTATTACGCTAGAACAGCCAAGTGAAGGTTCACACTCTGATAAAAATGAAGACGACAGTCAAAGACCCGGCAAAGAAACAGGGAGAGATGGTGGACAGGAACCAGAAAGTGAAGGTGAACCTGAGCATAACCACAGGCATAAACATGGGCATAAACACGGGCATGGATATAGAAAGGATCATGCCAATGCCTTTGGTCAGACTCATGAAATTTGTTGTGGGCCATGGGTGTGGGCATAAAACCCACAGTAAATATGGTAAATAAATATGCAAACCCCAAATCTTCTGAGGAGTCCAATGAAAGGGTTTTTAGTCAAAATGAAAGCCTCCCATCATCTAGTGCTGAAACAGCAGAGCTAGTTAATCCAGGGGTTGAAACAAAAGAAACCAGTACACCTGCAGAACCACTAATTCTTCCTGGTTCTTCTTTATTTAATGCATTTCCAGATCACCCAGAGTCTCCTCTCCCCGGATGTCCTGGAAAACCATGGAAACAAATTATAGACCTTCCAGCTCCTAGCTTTCCCAGAGAATTCACAAATGAGGATCTCTTGCCTTCTGCAGTAGAAAACATCAGTCCAGCAACAGAAAACTCAACACCTCCCCAAAGTGAAGAGAAAAGCCTTAGTCTCTCAGATGCTTTACCATAATTCAAGCATTGTAGGATCCTTTTTAGAAATTATACATAGAAAAATAAGAAAAATACTGCCTTTTGAAATCCATAAAATGTGAAGAGGCAAAGGCTCCCATTCTGTTAGCTAAGATACTCAATTAGATCATGAGCACTTCTGGAAACCTAAGACCATATGGCAATACTTTGTATTTGCATATATTTGGAAAGCTGTAAATCAGGCAATGGCACCTATGACTCAGAACAAGTCTAGCAAAGGGACCAGGCAAGTCAATAACTTTCTGCTGCAGAAGTTAAAACTATCTCACCCGCCTCAAGTTGCTATACATAAAGTGAATAACTGCATCAAATCTCACTGTATTATGTTTAAAACAACGCCACAAAGAATTTTGCCAATTACATGAAGAATCTCAACCAAATATAGGTAAGACAAAGGCAAGCCAATAGAGAAAGGATGCCTTTCTTGGATATCTGAAATAATTCTCTAATTTACTGGAGTGAATCTTTTCAAGAACAAAATAAAATAAACAAACCTAGTTTACCTATCAATTTCTTGAAACAAATTCATATTACCACCAGTCTATCACTAGCAGGTTGTTCTGTTAAATGAGATAACAGGGACAGCTGAGAGAATCTTAAATAAAGCAGCTTTATTATTCCCTATGCATATTATGTTAACTACACAGTAGACACACTATGATTGACAGATTTTCATACAGCAGAGGCACACAGATATTACAGATCAGATGGCAAAGTTGTAAAACATGTGAGTTACCTAAAATTTGATGCCTTATTCCATTATTAGGTTGTCCATTGTTAAGAGACTAGACCGAATTTTCTATTCTGGGTATCTCCCAAAGGTTGGTATCTCGATGGGATACATTAGCCAAAAAGCACCAAATATTTCTGCCAAATTAGAATATGTTTCCCCTCTGTATTGATCCAATAACTTACTCAGCTGAAAAAACACCCAGCAACAAATAAATACTTTAATGCCACATCAGTTCACCAGTTTGAACCACTACTTGGTCCTCTAAAAGGTTACTGAAAGGGTAAGGTGCTACAAACGGTAACACTTCACCAATCTTGTTGTAAAAGACCACATTGCTTTAAACCACAGTATAAGTATCCTCCAACACAGCTGCAGAGGCAGAAAGGATATTCTCTGAAATTGTTCATCCCAACTGCTGGAATTGCTGTGGCATCAAGACTATTACTCAACAGCTGGGAATGTGTCCTTCTTTTGTGTACTGTTCTATTGCCACCACCTCACTCATGAGGAAGAACTAGATAGATTAAGACTACTTAGAGAATATGAAACAGATGGATCAACTGGTTCAGGAAGTCTTGGCAGAAAAGGTCCAGGAGGAACCTGAAAGAGAAGATAGCTACAAGGAAAGGTCAGAAGACACAGAAGTGGAAAGGACAGAGGCAGGGTGGAATGAACAAAAGAAAACAGCAACTTAGTGGCAAAAAGAGAAACAGAGTGAATGGGATGGAGAAGTGGGTGAAGATAGCATGGCCAAGGAGCAAAGGACAGGAACTGGAGAGGGGAGGTAAGAGCAAAACTAAAAAGCAGAAGACCTGTGCAGGAGGGTCTCCCCAGTAATGACAGGACAGTCCCCTACAAATCACAGAACTGAACTCATACTTCCTGAACCTAAACATTCCCTTCCCCTCTCCAGTGCCTGGTTCCTACAGGGATAAACAACCTTCTGTTCAGTTACTCCCCCAGCTCACAAGGCAGATAACTGCACTAGGAGCAAAAGAACTCAGACCTTCTGAAAATCCATGTTGAGGGAGAATCGCTATGATTTTGCACATGCAATTTCTTTTTCTTCATTTTTTTTTCTAATTTCATTAAAAACTGCATTAAAATGATATTTCAAAAGCCTTGAAGTCCCAAATTAAAAACTGATTGTGTGAGTATAAATTCAGCCTGGTTATGTGCATCTAAACATTTTTTTAGCACTGTGTAACTGGCTGCCATATAGGCATACATAAGATAGATGATAATGATCTATCATGACTGGTGATACATAATCAGAACCACTGTACTTTCTTAAAACAAAGTTACCAATCTTTGAGAAGTCATACAGCTTAGCTGGAGCCTCATTTTAAGGAAAGATATAAAAATAACTCCTGGGCCTATCACTAATCAAATCCTACATTTTTCTCTTTCATCCCTTTCCTTGCAGGAAAAAATACAAAGTCTATCTTTTTTTTAGCACATGACAAGTACTAAGCTTACAAAGTTAGGCAAAAGGGAGCCTTGAGTGTTCAGTTGTTTGCTTCTTTTCTTTTTTCTGAATATAGACTGGTATGATTTTGACTATAAGTGGGAACTCTATGTATGATGTATTATTAAAAGGAGTATAAGCTCAAAAGAGTTTGCCTTTAAATTACTGTAGCAACTTAGTTCACCCATGCAAAATCACAATAAAAGAAAAAGATGCAAAGATGTCCCTCATATGAATGAAGAGATAGTCACACTCTTGACATGTTCTCCCTACTGAGCATATGTATATGACCACAAGTAGTGAGACAGACTGAGTGGTCAGAGCAGGGTAATAGAAGCCAAGACTCCTAGATTCTTGACTGCCTTGAATTTACCACATGCAATAGTGATGGTGTGTGGTTTCATTAATATTTAATACAAAGACAAAAATTTGTTTTGTCTTGTTTTTATAATGTATACAAATATTTTTTAAAAAGTCATCCTAGAATAAAAATCAAAGTGTTCCAGCCTTAAAATTTTCAAACAGCATTCTGATATTTTTAGAACAGAACATTCCAATTTCTCATTGACATATTCCCACAGAAAGATTTAATTATAACAAAACAGCACTTTCTGATGGAAATATATGCTGTCAGAAAAGTACTGACCAGGCCTGTTTCAGATATGCTGCTGAAGAGCTCTGCAAAATACCAGTTTCTCCTATAGCTAGAGTCATGCTGGAGCGCTTTCTCCAGTGCACCACAGTGCTTAACAAGTACTTTGCTCCCTGGCCAGCAGATGGCAGGTTTTTTGCCACACGGGCTTCACGATCTCTAGATTAGGGGTTTGTGACTGCCAGGAAAAGGTTAGTAGGCTTAACATTCAACGTTTCTTCTGGGTTAGTAACATCAAGATAAAAACAGCACATCTGTGCAGTCTGTTTTAAATATTAAGCTCTATCAATAGAGCAGAAGAAGTTTGCCAGTTATTAAGAGCAACGTGTATAAATAATGTTCTAAGTGTAATTTCATGAACATAAAAAATAATAGCTGCACCAGAAAAATGGCATTCTTTCCAATACAGCTAATCGGAACTAGGAGCCTGGGGTATGAAAAATATGTCTGATTTAAAACTCTGTTCATGATACTGCTGAGATCCAGAGCCACCTGATGGACTTTTTGCAGCTGTCTGGATTTAATGTGCTGTCTTGTTCATTCCATCTGTGACAATGAGACAAAAATATGTATTTTAACTGACATACGAAAAATTCCTCAGCTTTACTATGGGTGGCCTGTTAGATTTTTGCTATAATTCAGACATGATCTTTTAATCACACTCAGCAATTCCAATCATCCTCTAATGCTATGTTCACATAGTGTAACTAGCCACGGTAGAGAGATGTGCAAACACCTGACAACAGAAAATGGGGAGAATTAACAATGAACACAGGCATTTGATAAGACATAAGAACCCATTTATTTCCTTGTTTTTTCAGGCCTCTAAGACAGCAAGGTAATTGCCCCCAATTTAGGAATATCAGCTCCGAGGATTAAATGGGTCTAAGTGGCTACAGAATTAGAAATTACAACACTGCATGACCATTGTCATATAGACAGAGCTGTACCAAATCCCTTTGTGAGTCACTAGGAAGTCAGATACAGTTAGTTCAAAACATCCAGCAAATAATGACCTAAAAACACGTATACCCCACCTTATCCCCAAACCAGTCAGATAGCTGGCTTCTTCCTACACAAAACTCACATCTTCATAAATACACAAAACAGAACAACATTACACCAAGCAGAACAAAATCTTTACCCTCTGACACACCCTGAAAGGAATTAGTGCACCCACATGATATATATTCATACTATTGACCCATGTACCACATTTCCTGAGGGTCAGCCCTGCAAAGACAGGAGTAAGCCCAATACTACCTCCCCAGATGCCCCAGTGCTCCCCTCCCCTCTGCTGCTCCCATCATGGGAAAACACTGGTGAGTATATCTGGCAAAATAAAAGAGGGAAGAGGGACCTGGATGTCAAAAGAAGACCTGACTTTACCTGCAGGAATAAACAAAAGAAATCCTGCAAAAAAATTCTAACCAAAACCCATAAAACATGAAAAACCCAGGAAGCTCAAAAAGACAGGACATTGTACCACACAGCAACTGAGACTGCCCAATGGATGAAGCCATGAGGAGAAGGGGTCCACTGTGAAAGCAGCCTGAGACCCTCGAGCTCGATTACCTACAAAGCCCCATAGGGAATTACAGCAGCAGTCAGCCAATGGAAAAACCATGATGGTGTGGCATAACAACTCAAAGATATAAAATGGACACCTTATGACTACAGAAACTAGTGCTAAAAACAATAGATGAACAAGAACGAGAGAACATAGCTACCATGACTGATACTAGAGCAAACCTCATGGGACACTTCAGGAAAAAGGCAATACTGGAATAATAGAAAAAGCTTGCATGCTCAGGACTGCAATAAGAGACAGACCCCTAGCTAGAGATTGCTACAAGCACAAATAATACACATCCTCTTCTCCAAGAAATTCCAGGGAAGACAGTGACACAAGCCTGCATTGGAAATAAATACCTAGTCAATGCCTCTAAGTAACAATGACCATGACATCTAGATGTACGGTAAAGGGATGAATGGAATAACTAAAAGGCACAGAGAAGCAGAGGCCTCAAGTTCTTGACGGTATATTTTAATGTACCCAACACTTTCTTAGATGAGACTCATCTAATGTTCAGCCCTGCATATTGTGATGAAGAGGCCCAGATGGTTTATGCTGCATTTCTTATGACTTTGTTGTGCCTCCCATGAGCTGTGGGAAGACTAAAACAGAACAGACCACAGCAACACCCAAATCCAACTGCAAAACTGACCTGAGAAAGGCTGATGAACCCACCACCCTTTTCCAACCATCCCTCAGTCCCAAAACTTTAGAAACCCCTTCTCTTCTCCTAAACCGCCAGGGAAGGAATCTCATTCCTTCCTGACAGCTCCTGCCCTCTACTTGCACCCCTGAACCCTCTGCATTTGTGGCTCCTCAGGAGCTGCTCTTCCAAGCCATACCCTGCATTCTGCAGGTACCTCATATCTTCCATCTTCCCACAGACTCTAGGCTCTGGTAAAGGCCCAAAAAATAAGTGAAACCTTGACACTTATAATCTAGGAAGGGTCTGCCACAAGCTGAAAAGATTCTAGGGACAGCATGGTACTCTGTAGGCAATTAGGAAAGCCAATGGCCACCCCATACCCTGAAAGACACTATGCCTTATGTCCCTGCTACTTTCTTGAGAAATACTAAAACTCCATGTAGAGAGGCAGAGAAGGTGCTAACCCTCACCCCTGCTAGGTCATGCCAGCATTAGTCCTATTAAGAGAGATTATATCAGCAACTTACACAGCATACAGCAAAACTGGTGAAAAAACCCAAGGTCCATCTTCATAAAGTCAGGAAGCCCAGGAAAATGCAATGCACCTAGAATTATAAGAAGAAAAATAAGAAAAACCATGAATACTGCGAAACCACATTGCCACCCCTAAACAGCCCATACAAAATTACTGACCTCAAAAAACCCCAAAATATTGCATACAAGTGTACTTTCTACTATATACACAGCTGAACCTTAACTGGTCAAAATTCACCTGCCCAAACAGCTGAGCCAGCTCCAAAGCTACCATTAACAGAGAGACCAACAGGGCTCTAACACTAGGGAGGCCCCAGAGACAGCAGGAGCCCATTGAGGGCAGGGGGTTGCCCATATACCCTGGGTCCCACCCACCACCCTTCCCACCATCCCCTGGGAAAGGGGCAGGGCTGAGCCACAAGGAGGCATAAAGGTGGCCGGAGAAGCACTGGAAGTTTTCTTCTCTGCTTTATGGAAATGATGATACCTGCTCTTTTATACAGCTACATCTATTACATCAACAACATGACCAGGTAGGGAATTAAAACTTGATTTTTCTGGGGTGTAGATAACAAAAGATAAATATCATACCAAGCAATGTAGGAAAGTAGTTTGTTAAATACAATAACAGTATTATTGTAGAAAAATATGTGCTTTAGCTTCCTATATAAAAGCCAAAATGCTATGGGGTTGCACTTTATTTCTCACAAGACCACATATGCTACTTAACTTCCATCAGAACTACATTCTGAGTAGGACTGAATAGCCAAGCAGAATTAGATCCTGGAAGAATCTCTTCTCAAAAATATCTTCCATTACAAAGTAATTTATTTACTGTAAATTACTGATTACTTAGTCTCACCTCAATGGTCTTATCAACTGACTCCCTTAACAGAACAAGATGAGTCCCAAAGGGCAGAAAACATAAAAAAACCTAAGAAATCTATCAGAAACTGTATGAAGCAGCCTAATTACTACCTAAGTAGCCAGAACAAAAATAAATTGCAAAACATAACAAAAACTGCCACAGGGGATAAAACAATACAAAATTATAAAGGCTACTACCTTTTCTGAAAAGCTCAGAGATCTAAGCCAAAGATGGACATTTTTGGGGTTCCTGCTACCAAACAGAAACATGCTATAAGACAGAAAACAGACAGACTGCTGTGGAGAGCAAAGATGGCTTCAGAAAAGGCCCTGCAGAACAAGAGGCATTGTCACAGGGATTAGAGATGTCCTGAAGGGGCCAGAGAGACCAAAGAAGTCTTGGGGATGCAATGAGCTCAAAAGGGAATTGAACAAAGTACAGATGTCCTCAGGGGACTAGGGACCAAATGGAGGTGCACTGAATGGGTGAGAGGACAGAAAGACCAACTGAGTTAACAGATGCAGACTCAGCAAGGATTCAGAGGGGAAAAAAGGGGTGCAAAGTGCCCTCCCAAGCTAGAATAGGGTACTAGAGCATAGGGGATGTCTTGTGAGAACTTGTCAAAGGGAGAGGAGGAGTCCCAAGGGGGCCTGAGAGACCTAAGAAGCCTCAGAGAGAACAATGAGGAACTGAAAGGGATTTCAACAAAGTGCAGATGTTGTGACGGAGCAGGGAATGGAGGCATCCTAAATGGCAAAGAACTCTGAAGTGGAAAAAAAAAACCAAACCAACACAAGTGGAGCTAAAGTGCTACGAGAGTGCTATGGAGTACAAGAAAGGACTCGGAAGACATTGTTATAGAAAGTAATTATGAAGGCACACAGTAAGAAAAGAAGGCTTGGAGACAAAGTGGGGGCCTTGAAGTCTCAGGAGGGCATCTAGACAAATTACAGACGACTGAGTGAGAGAGGAACTGAATGAAGACACCCTCAATGGCAGAGAGAAAGATAAAGGAGCACTGTGTAGCAAAGAAAGATGAGAGGCTCTGGTGGAACAAGAAAGATGGAAAGGGATATAAAGTGCTACAAGGTGCTGTAGAGAACAAGGAAGGTCTCAGAAGGCATTGTGACTAGGAGGAAAGGGGTGTCAAGGGGGACTGATGGACAAAAGAAGACTTGGGGACAACAAGGAAGAGCTCGGGTGATCATCTGGAGCAGAGTACAGATGGCCTTGGGTGGCTGAGGACTGAACAGAGGAATCCTAGATAGCATAGAGAAACGAATTAATGCTCTAAGGGTCAAAGGTAGCCCCACCTAAAGTGCTACAAGATGGATGCGGAGCACAAGGAAGGTCTTGGGAGGCATCATGACTAGGAGACAAAATGTCCCAAGGGAGCCAGAAGAATGACTAGGGATGCAACAAATCCAGAGGGAATCTGAACTAAGTAAGCATGTCATCAGAGGGCTAGGGAACAAATAGAGGCATGCTAGAGGGAAAAGAGGACCAACTAGCTGGGCTGGGTCACAGATATGGACTCAGGAAGTCTTCTGAGGGAACAAGATGGGTATGAAAAAGCTAGAAGTGTGCTAAGGGCAACCTCGAAGGCATCAGTAGACATTGTGGCACCACTAGAGGGGTCTTGAATGGGCCAAAGAATGTTCAGGGACCTCTGGAGGGGATTTGAACAGAGTACAGATGTCCTCAGGAGGCCAGGGATCAAATGGAGGCACCCTAGATGACAGATAAGAGCGTTCTGAGGGTTACAGGGGTGATGAGGTGGCCAGAGACCTGGAAGAAGGCTTAAGGGCACAAAGGTATTTGGGAGGGGATTTGAACAGAGCACAGATGTCATGAGGGAGACACTGACTGATGGGAGGCAAGTGAGGTGGAGGAGAGGGCACAAAAACTGCTCTGAGGAAGAGGGATGACATGAGATGTTCTGACAAACCAGGAGGGGTACAAATTATGCTGCAGGGATAACAGCATGCAGAGGAGACCCTCTAAAGCCTGAGGATGCACCATGAAAAGAGGGAAGGAGGAAAAAAAAACCTGCACAAAAAGAAAATTTAAAAAGCAACAGGGTAAGTGACAGACAAGAAAAATACAAAAATATAAAGACAGTGAAATGGATAAAAGTTTACACAGAAAGGAAGCTGAAATATTGATGTCATTAATGGAAAGAGAGGAAAAATGAGAAAGTAAGGTGAAAATAGAGGGACATGTAGAAAACTTAAAAAGCAACAGGATACAGGACAGACAAGAAAAAAATTTTAGAAGGGATAGGTGAGCTTGCTAAGACTAGACATAGAAAGAAAATTTAATAAAGCAGTGGGGTATGTGACAGGCAGGAAAAAATAAAAATATGGGCAGCAAACTAAAACAGAGACATAGAAAGAAAATTTTAAAAGCAATGGCATTGAGGAAAGAGAGGAAAACATTTAATAAGGATGGAGTGAAAAATACACATACTGAAAATTAATTTTAAGTGACAGGGTACATGACAGAGGAAAATTAAAAATATGGACGGGTAGCTTAATAAAAGTAGACATAGAAAATTGAAAAAGGGTCAGGGTTCCAGATGGAGAAGAAAATTTTGAAAAATATGCACAGAAAACTGGAAAAAAGAAACATAGACATTTTTTAAGGCAAAGCCATTACAGAAAGACAAGAAAAAATTAGAAAATATGAATAGGGTGAAAAGAAAGAAACATTTAAGGAAATTTTCAAAAGCAACAGGGTACAGGATATACAGGAAAAAATTAAAAAGTAGGGACAGCAAACTAAAACAGACATAGCCAAGTACATTTTAAAAGCTGTGGGGTACATGACAGGAAAGAAATAAAATATAGGGATAGGGAGCTTGATAAAAGTAGACATAGAAACAAAATTTGAAAATCTAAGGTATTGAGAGGAAAATTAAAATATAGGGACAGCAAACTAAATCAGAGACAGAAAATTTTAAAAGTGAGGGCACTACGGAAAAACAAGAAATAACTACAAAAAGAGTGAAGGGGGAAAGGTAGGCATAGAAAGAACACTTAAAAAGCATTGGGGACTAGGAGAATAAAGGAAAAAAATAAAAATAGGGACAACAAACTAAATCAACAGACACATCAAAAGAAAATTTTGAAAGCATCTGTAAAAGAACAGAGGAAAAAATAAAAAGTAGGGAGAGAAAATGGAATAAAAGTTGACATAGAAAGAATATTTTATAAGTGAAGGGATTAAGAAAAGAGGAAAAAAGAAAGGGGGCCAGTGAAAGAAATAAATGAAGACACCGAAACAAAATTTTTAAAGTGATGAAATAGAGGACAGGCAGGAAGAATTAAAAAAACAAAACAAAACAACAAAAAAACCAAAACAGGGAACTGTGTAAATGTAGATAGAGAGGGAAAATTTAGAAAGCAACAGGTTACTGGCCATATGGGTAAGAAGTTAAATATCAGGAGAGAGAGCTGGATAGACAGCCACAGGGAAAGGATGTGGGAAGAGCAGTGGGGTGCGGAGCAGAGAGACTTGCTGGGAAGAAGGAAGAAGACCGAGACAGGTTGCTGGGCAGAGGGAGACCTGAAATGCAGTTTTCACAAGCAACGGGGAAGAAGGCAGTGTGGGAAGAATGAAATAATAGCAGGTGGGAAGCCAGAAAGTGAGAGGCATAGAAAGGAAATGTAGAAGGTGACAGGCTACAGGACAGTGTTGGCAGAAGAGGAAAAGCTTCAGGGAGCTGGACAGCCTGGAAGAGAGACAAAGGAAGGAAGAGATCTGGAGAAGCATGGCAGGGATGGGCCTGGATGAATGTGGTGGGATGTGTGACTCAATGCAGCTCCAGGCACCAGCAGCAGACCTCCACTGCCCTGAGGCTTCTCTCTCTGCCTGTCCCTTGCCAGTGCCCCGTGTGACCCTTTGCCCACCCATGAGCAAGGTGATGGGTGCCTTGATGCTCTCAATGAGGCTTCCCACAGGAGCTCTGCCTGGAGCAGGAACCTCACCAGCTACACCTGGGGCTGCCCCAGCCCATCTCCACCTGCAGCCTTTTAAACCATCAGCCCATCCCCACCTCATGGGTCCCACCCCACAGCTGGGGCCATGGCTCCAGCCCCACAGCTCCTCACTGCTTCCCAGGACCCTGCCCAGAGGCTGCAGATGTGTCCAGGGGCATGGATGGACAGAGCAATGTTTATTCTTCCATGGACAGGAGACATCCTGGTAGTGAGCAGCCTCAAAGTGTGGTGCCCCAGGGCAGAGGAAGGAGGGATGCCAGAAGAGGTGGGGGAGGGAGCTAGAACAGGGGAAAACTAAACACAGAAAGAAACTAAAAAAAAAAAAATACAGGTATGATGCCAGATAGAAGAGATGTAGGAGAATCTTTAAAAGCAATGGGGTATGGGGCAGAGTTGGCAGAAGAGGAAAAAAGGTTTGGGGAAGCACACAGGCAGGTGGGCAGGTGGAGGGGGCGTTGGAGGCAGGCGGAGACCCGGAGACCTGCAGACCTGCTGTGAGGACTGATTCTGCACACCCG
>NW_009258951.1:1355688-1370548 GCF_000687185.1 Egretta garzetta
GGAAGAGACAATGGGCGGGACAGAGCGGCTGGGACAGGAAAAGAAGGGCGGCGAGCAAGCTGGACAGACGGCTGGAGTTGGTGGGAAGGATGGTCAGGCAGAGGGGTAGAAACGGAGGGGCAGGGAGCTGGGCAGAGGGGTGGAGAAAGAACTTCTGCAGCTGCAGGAAACCTCTGCGAGTCCAGGAAAGGGCTCAGGGCTAGCAGGCACTCCCCAGCATACATCAACTCCACTGCCTTGGTATCCGTTCTGACAATAAATCTGTGATCTGCTTGCTTGCTGACAGACATAGTAAAAAGCATCATGCTATAAAAGCATAAAGCAATGCAAAAACTGCAAGCCTTGCAGAAAAGCACAAATGCAGTGTACAAACATAAACACTAACACACACAAACAAGGCACAGGAGAACACACAAGCCACAAGTGCTGCCCCTCCAGCCCCATTTTGAAGACTACCACAACATTTGGGTCTGCTGAAAGAAACAAATCGGACTAGTCACTACGGGTTAACCTTTCATGGGAACTCCCTGTGCCCACATTTTTGGCATAACCATGCCATGCCCCTCTTTCCGTTCAGGCATGCACAAGCACATCCACTTCTTCAAACACTTGCCTAGTTGGTTGGCAGCAGGGGAAAGATATGAACAATCCCCCCAAATGGTTCACAGCCTACTGTTTAGGGTTTGGGACTTAAAATTTATTATCCAAAGATCTGGACCTTTTCATTTAAGCATGAAACCTGAACTTTAATTGTTAAACTACACATCTTGGAACCCAAGCGATTGTTGACACTTTACAACTTATGGATGAGGCTAGATTTTAAATCCCATGCCCTGATCAGTAAATAAGTAAACTGTAAGCCCTAACTGATAGATACAGAGTCCCACAGAATAAAGCCATAAACCATAACCTCTTAGTGAGCAACTGTAAACAATGAGCTCTAAGTAACTGATGGAACCTGAGTGACCAAACCCTGTTTTGAGCAATACACACCACAGCACATAAAAGCAGGCAAACAGTAAAAGGAAGCTGAAGAACTTTTGCCTACAGCTTTTAAAGTTTCTACTTCCTTTGAAAGTGTAGCAGAACAGGAGGATACATACCAGGAATGTGTCACAGGTGCTGTTCATAGGTCTGATTTTAGCCACCACATGCAAGAATCAATCCATAGGGTTGCAGTAAGCTGCACTTCCACTGAACCCACCTGCATCGCCGTGAGCACTAACTCATCTCCATTAGAGACAATTAGCGTAATATTTTTGGTTCCCTCAGCTCTGTGGTCCAACATCCAGAGGCAGTGCCACTGAAAACCACCCACCAGCCCATTTTAAACTGTCTTGTCGCTTACCAGCACTCTCAGGCAGACCTGCCAGCAGTCCCTGAGCCTCAGCTGCCCCTGCTGCGGGGAAAGGGGCCTGGCCCTCTGCCGTGCCGATCCCGGGCACCACACATGCACTGGCCACAAATCAAGGAGGAGAGCACGTTCCCAGGCACCGAGAGGTAAATTGGGACCTCAGTCTTCCTTTTTTTTCTGTTTCTTATGAGATGCCTTGAGGAATAAGGCAGCCTCCTCTGACTTCTACTTGCCAGTCTGAATACAGCACACACAACTTAAATAACTGTGTTAAGTGTGAAGAGAAGGCTGAGGAAAATGTTACTTTAAGAGATGTATATTTTCCCAAATCTATATAGTAGGCAGAGAAAGTCAAGACTGAAAATACACAACAGCATGTGGTTTTAGCACAGATGCTCTCCTGTGCAGTACTCTGCAAATCTAACATCCTGAAGTTGTGTCAGACACTTTAACCAAATCTTGCACAATAAACAATAAATAGTCAGTATTTAAAAGAAAAGCAAGAACAACTGAATGTTTTTCAAGGCAAAATGAAAATCTTTTGACAAAAACTTCACCCAGAAGGCCACACAGAAAGAAGGACTCCAAAGATAATTCATCTTCATTAACAGTGCTTTCCCCAACCGTTTTTAAATACAGTTTCACTCAAATCTTTGCTCATGAAATGAGAAGTATTTATGAGGACAGACTGGTTGTAAGACCCAGCATCAAAATCGTACGTGGGCTTCAATACGAATGGGGCTTTGAAAACACGTATCATCTGAACCCAGCTAGGGAAATCTGTCAGCATTATACACCAAATCCAAGACACATGGATTAAAGTAGGAGAGGAGAGGCAAACAGTAAATCTCAAAGCAAATGTTTCAATTCCCACAAGGAGCAATGGATGAGGAAGTTCTGGAGTGGTTAAATGGGTTCTCCAGATTTGGATCGCCTCTGACGGACAGGAATTCCCCTTCCCCATGGGGTACATTTTATGCTGCATGAGTAAATACAGGGTGGCTTGAAAGCACTTCTTTCCTGAAGTCTTACTGTTCCGCAGGCAACATTGTTTATGCTACAGGATGGAATCCTCCACCAAAATTGAAAAGGAAAGATTCAATCCTCGGTAAAAGTACAATTTCAAAAGTGACTATGTCTGTGCATGTCAGTTCTCAGACCCACAGCTTGGCTGGGAAAATGAACACTTATGAAAATTTAAGCTGAATTTATTTACAGCCAGATAAGATGCGTACTTGTTGCTTGCTTTTTCAGCCATTTAGTAACAAGAAGGGTAATGTTAGCCAAGTATTGATTTTTTTATCATCATGCTAAATGCAAGTATAATGTAAGACAATTAAACATATGCTGCATATAGACCCACCAAGAATTGTTCCAGCTAATTCCATTCCTTTATTGGAAAGTGAACAGAGTAGTAGCTCTGTTGGGGAAAGACAGAGCAGAAAAGATCTAATTGAAGCAAAGTGGGATGCAAAATATCCTGCAGCATTAGTAGCAGTATGCCAGCCCCAGTGAAAGTGCTCACTGTATCTCACTCCTACATATCACAATCCACTGGTTTCCTAGGGAGGCCTGGCTATAAAGAAGCTTGGCTAGGGCCCCTCTTATTTTCTACAAGTCTTTCTGGGCAATGGTTTCAAGAGATACAGCCAAATGTCCCTACCTAACAAAGCACTCCAGCCTGTCTTCATACTTCTCTCCCATACAATTCTTTAGCTTCCCTATTCTCTTAGACTCAGCACTGAAGCCTTTTTAAAACTCATCTCACTTCATGTCCCAGACAAAGTCCCTAATTTTGTCTCTCCCTTCTCCATGACATCATTGTCATCTCATCACCAAGAACCCTGAAAGAAACATTATTTTTACTCTTACAGGTCTCTTCCTTTTCCAATTCTGACTTAGAGCTGAAATTCTTTTCAGCCTTTCTACTCTTTCAATTTCACTTATTCTCATTTATGCTATGCCTTCTCCAGCCTCTCCTCAGTTTCCATAAAACCTCTCCTTTTCCCAGGCCTACCTCATGGGTTTGGTTTTTTTTCCCAACCATTTCCCTTTCCTTTACAGCTTTTCCTGCATTCCCACTCACTATATAGATGCAGAGAACTTGTTTTTTACTCCACTGCAAGCCCGGCAACCAAATGAGCCTCAGGCCCATTCAGTTCAGGCCCATTCAGCCTCAGGCCCATGCAGATCTCCATCATAGTTTGGCCCGGCTACTCTCTTCCATTCCATAATAAAGTAAGTCAGGGAGCTAGGTCACCACCTACATAAACTATTATCTGCTGTCTTTCTCTGTCTTTGCTGAAAAGGAACTCTGAGAAATCTGTGAGGGCGCTGTGAGGGCAAAAGGTAGAGCGAGATCTATGTTTCTCTATAATTACAACTGGGGCAACATTGAAACCAAGAATAAAAACATTCCTGTTGCAATGTCCTAACATCCTGGGTCATGCAAAGACTGCAACATAGCAATATAACAGATGCTGAGAAGGCACAAAATATCAAACCTGTCTGGTTTGATGCTATAAAGGACACATTTATCATTGTTTGTCACTGAATGTATTTGTAGCGAACTCAGCCACGTGAAACATATTTTCAAAGAACTAGAAGTCCTGCAGTGGAGTCCCAACAGAAAGTTGGGAAAAGCGGACAGAACAGACAGGTGTGCGTGACTTATGCCCTTTAAAGATTCACCCCAAGGGGACGGAGCATATAATTTTACAGGTTTGATCTGATACTAAAGGTCTGGCAACAAAGAAGGGCTGGGAACAACCTCAGTGGTGGCCCTCACATCAGCATGTGTGTTTGCTTGTCCAGGTTTACTCATACTCTACTCAAGAACCCAACTAGGGTCACCTAGTGGTGCCAGGAGGTGGTACCAGATGATCTATACAAATACTGAGAGCCTGCCTGGCTAGATGGGATAACAGTTTGTTGTTTTACAGGAGATTTACTCCTATCAATGGTGTGACTGAATAAACAGTACTTAGCTTTAGAAAAGCTGGGGTGGTCAATAACCTTGTTGCTGCAAAGGAGAGAAAGCAAAGCTGTAGAAGTTGCACTAACTACCCCCGCTATATCCCAGCACATTTCAGAAGACTGCACGCTGGAAGGCAACAAATACAAGTTTCTGCCCCTCTAAGCTCACCAGAGTACAGCCAAAGGTCTAAGTATCAATGAATTATGCCCGAGACAAGAAAAGGGTGAGAAATGCACTTAAACCAGAAACTGGTATCAAGATCTGTCACAGATGTTACATGATCCTGGAAACATTTTTGCCTTCACAATGTTCAGAGTAAGACATACCTATATTAGGGGTAAGGAAAGAATGCTGATAATGCATATGCTTATGCTGATGCTTACGCTTAGCATTTCTGGACTGCTTATATGGTACCCAGTACAACTGCAAGGCTTGAAGACAAAGGTAAAATGTAACAGTTCTTAAATGACTGAAACTCCTGTCACTGCTGTTTTCTGTCTGGCAGGTCCAGTATGCATTCAAGTTTTTCTCCATTAATTTCCTCGTCCCTCAAAAAATATTCATTAGATTTGCAGATAGAGGTATTATGCTGCATTAAACCAGTTGCTATAGCTGTAAAAAAACAGACAAGCTTTTGAACACCTAAAGGCTTTCATCAGGCCCAGAACAGATGTGGCAGACCTCAATAAAATTACTTGAGCTAAATACAACTAGAAAGCAATTGCTCAGAGTTTAGTTAGGTGCATATCAGTTAGATCATCTCTGAAAGACAAGACAGCTGACAGCTTTGAAGTAAAAGAGAACTTATTAAGGGGATAAGAGAAGATAACAATGTTAGGGAAGAGAAACAGTTTGCTACCTATGGAACAGAGAGGTTAATGAGGAGGTATGTTATGATATGGCATAAAACCAGTAAGGCTATTGAGTCCATGGTTTTATTTGAGACTAAAGAAGGGCTCATGTGTCCAAAAGCTTGTCTACTTTCTCCTATTAAATCAGATGATCTAGTAAAAGTCCTCTACCTACAAATTGTTTCTTATGTTCTGCTCTACTGTCCATGGTCATGTTTCACCACCACAGATGTCATATCTAAGTAAGTGGAATTCCACCAGCTCACTCCTTGTTACACTGCAACCAGCACTAAAACTCTCTTTGTACCAACCAAGATTAGGTCTGAAGGTATATTTGGACACTGAGGTCTTTGAAAGATGTGATGAGCAGTTACAAGACAAGTATTACACAGATTTCCCTATCAGAGTTGTTTAATAGGAGCAGCTTTTAAAAAGCTAGGTTAAAAATTTAAAGCAGCCTACTGTAATGTGTAGCTTCTGGTCCTGCCCATCTCCATTTATCACCTTTATAGTTTAATGACCACATTCTCCAGCATGACTCTGCAGTGCATAAGAACTCTCCTACCAATTATCTGACATCTCCCAATCCTTTCTCCTATCGCAGATGCTCCAAATCGCTACTGCTGCTGTCTCACTTCTTGATCTTTTTTCACTTCTTATCTGGACCAATGCACAGCTTTGATCTGTCTTAACCCCCTAAGTTCAGTTAAGAAGCAATACAAAATTGAACAGAAAAACAGTGTATAAACAGTAATCATTAGGAAAATGCAGCGCTCTCTCCTTCATTTCTATTAGTCCAGAACAAAACTCTGTCCTCTCTAATACAAGCAATCACAAAAGGGTCTCATTAAAGATTTCCATATAATATTTGAAGCCTACCAGTGGCTCTAAATATACCTAAAATGCTGGAACGAAAAAGCACATTAACTTAAGTGAAGCTATGGACATTAAATGGCTGGGGCTGAAGAAGATGCTGGAACCAAAGTATTTTCTTCTATGCTTTTCATAATTGTTACTGGCTTCATAAAGAGAGGTTTACTCTCTGTTGTGCCTTTTCCTAAATGAAACACATTTCCTCAACATATATTCACATAAGTGATACTGTGCTTTATCCAAATGGGCGTCCTGAACATAAGCCATATCAATGTTAAGTGCTAAATAACTACAGGCTAAATCCTATGATCTCTCAGCTAGACCATTATGCCCATTAAACATTTAAATAAAACCATTTTCAACTTATGCACAAGTGGGGTTGTTTCATTTTTTTTAAGCAAGAATCATGTCACAAATAATTCTGTACTATAGCTTTTATAAAAGCTATAAAATATACATTTAGATGAAAAATAATGGCTGGGAATTCCTACCTACAAAGTTTTTATGCCTCTTGTAGCAGAGAACACAGCAGAATCTGGAAACTTCATAGCAGGCAGCCCTATGTGATCTAAAATATTCAGAACACCCCTTGTAAATAACAATTATTAGAAGAACATATAGGACCCCTTAAATAACAGAAGAGATGCCTTAAACCTTTCCTGAAACACGTCACTTTAAGCAGGGCTTCTTCAGAAGATCCTGGGGAACACAGAATGGGAAGGATCCGTGGCCTATACTTAGCACTGACCAAATGTTAAAGTTAACCAGTGGAGTTCACTTCATAAGATGTTATAGTCAGAAGCATTGCAGAGCTTCCAAATTTTTTATAAATTTATGGAAAATAAAATACGGCCACAAAAATAGTACTGAAAAACCCTAAGATTCAAAACCCGCTCAAACCCACTTGCTTCAGATCTTAAGCGCCAGCTGCAACAGCTATATCAGTGCAAACTGCTATAACAAACTAACCTGCATAGGCAATAGGCTGCATCAAAATATAAACAGTCACTAGCAAAAGCATCAGAAAGAAGCAAATGGAGCTTAGGCCTTCCCATTATGTCAATCATGACTTTTAAAACAAAGAACCAAGTGTCTGTCCGTCCCCAATTAGTACTAGCTATAATTAAATTTGTCTTCCTATGAACAACTAATGTAAAGAATGCAGGGCATGGGTAACGTGATTGCCCAGTGAACAGAACTGCTGCATCTGCATTGTGAACAATCTGGAAGCCGTGGGGAAACATTGATGAAAATCCTGATAAAAGACAATGAAAAAATAACCAGACTGTACAGTGAGAAAAGCATGAGATGTTGTTTCAATGTTTGCACAGGATAAATAATGCTATGGGCTGTGTGAACTATGCAGCTGGAAAATCATCACTGAGCCACGCCTGATATACAGGGACCAATTCATAAGAGAAGGCATTGTCAAATTAATTATGCCCAGCTTCCTAATACAGCCCCAAAACATTTTTAAGAAACTCACTTCATACAGCAAATACTGCAAGGCAGCTACACTTGACAGCTATTGTAACTATGATGGGGAGTAAACTTAAGGATCGACCTTTTAACATGGAGATACGTACTTGGAATAATACACCTGAGACAGCAAACATACGCAGCACGGCCAACATGGATGCTGTAAATATGACACAGCAAGAAGTCCTTTTCTACAGACTTTCAACAGAGAAACAATCACCCATCTCCATTTACAGCACTACAGCACACTGTGAACGAGGAATTTCTAAGGCTGACTCAGTTAGCACTACTTTATCCTTTCACCAGATACATTTCTGTTTATGTCCAGCCCAAGTATTTTTCAGCATTGTGACAAGACCTTCAGCACGTATGACGCTGATTTTAGCAGAGAGATGGGTTTTAACACCTACAGACCATTTTGCACTGCAATGGTTTTGATAACAAGGACTTCTGATTAACATCTTGTAGCCTTGACTAATGACCTTTTTCTTGCACAAACCTGACCATCATAAGAGAAAACTCCACTTAAAGAACACCTTACTAACTAGCCCTGGAGCACACTGGCACACTTGGGTCAAGACCCCAGGAATGTGTACCTCTAGGCTCACATCGTTCTCCTCTGATGAGTACAGGACCTTGTCAGTGAGGTCAGGTGTGGAAGCTGTTACAGCACAGATCTGTATTGCTGATGTTCTGTGCAGTCTTGAGGAAGTCGTGTAAGAAAGACTGGTGTTGCCTGAACTGATGGCGTCATGCTGAAACAGTTCCTCTGAAGTCAATTAAAATGACCTCCCAAGCAACACTGCTGTTGCTTTATGCTAGCATAAACTGCAGACTATCTTCCCATTTAATCTAAATGAGCCCTATAATCTTCTGCAGTAAAAATGGATGTGGGAGTAATTAACTGCTCAGAGATGTGGGATTAATGCTTATATAGGTTGACAACTGTAATTGCTTAGCATTATTGTTACTGTATCACTTCTCTAGTAACATTCTAGTCCTAGACAAGGACTCGGAGTTTGGCTAGGTTGGAGAGGAGGCTGAGGGGCGACCTCACTGCTCTCTGCAGCTTCATGAGGAGGGGACGTGGAGAGGGAGAAGCTGAGCTCTCCTCCCTGAGATGCAGGGACAGGGGGCCTGGGAATGGTTCAAAGCTGTGTATGGGGAGGTTCAGGCTGGACATCAGGACGCACTTCTTTCCCAAGAGGGTGGTCAACCACTGGAACAGGCTTCCTAAATAGGGGGTCGATGCCCCGTGCCTGCCAGTGTTTAAGAGGCATTGGACAATGCCCTTAACATGCTTTACCTTTTGGTCAGCCCTGAAATGCTCAGGCAGTTGGACCAGATGATCGTTGTAGGTCCCTCCCAATGGAACTATTCTGTTCTGTTCTGTTCTGTTCTATTCTATTCTATTCTAATATTGATGCTATTATACTTCTTTAGCTATGAAAAGGTTTGAATGCATCTGAACTTAATGATACTAAGGTTTTCCAAAAGGGAGTAATTGAATTAACTTAATATTAATTAGATATGTCATTCCCAGTATATTATCCTGCTTTTTTTTTTTTTTTTTTTTATTTTCACATGAGACTAAAGTTAATTACTTGGTGAAAGTTTTAGCACTGCTTCTTCCCAAATCCCCACTAGAATCTCTACATCTTGAGAACTTTGCATCTCCGGGAATTTTATCATCTGCTAGTTTGTTTGTTTAAGTATCAAAAGTTTTAGAGCTTCCTGTAATGAGGAATGAAATGCGTGTTAAGATGAGTCCTCTGTTTTGGGAGAGTTTAAGATTCTGGTCAGCACATCTGTGCAAGTAAGAAACTGTAAGATTGATTGTTACCTGCTGAAGCAGTCGACAAGCACCGACAGCTGGGATACATGGCTGGGACTCCCCTCTAAAATACAGCACAGGAGACAGACTTACTGGTTTTAGTCAAGCAGTAAAGAGAGAAAAAAAAGGGAAACAAATATGCCTGCCCTTAGCATCATGGCAAATGAGGAGTGGAACTGGTGACAAACCCCTGCTTTCTGCTCCCAGCCACATGGCTTAATCAGTAGGTCTTGTGGCCTCCAATCCTAAAAGAATCACTAGCAAAGGGGAGCAGACAGAGATGGAGTGGAGGGCAGGTTAGGAGAAAAATACGCATACACATGCCTTGTTTAGCCTATTTGCCGAAGGAGAAGAGGCTTGTGAAGTCAGCCGTATGTGGTTCTGTGTTCTCAAATAACATTTAAACCTTTTCATTAAGTTTAAGAAAGCAGAGAGAGGTCTCAGCGTTACTACTTTTTAACAGTTTTCTAAAGACTGATGAGAGAGGTAGCTATATCTCCAAGGAGAAAAAAAGCTCAGCATCAATTTATTTCTTAATAGATGCCAGCTTATTCATGCAACCAGGAGAAAAACTTTTGTTGTAGCTTGCATTAAAAACCACAGAGAATCAACCCAAAGGTGACACAAATCAAAAGAAGCTGAGACTTCCTTGCTTCACTGCTTGTAAGAGTTAGCTAGTATCATGTTAGCTAGAAGAAATCGTAGGAGTTCCTTCATCCACTAAACATGTGCTCACTGCTATGTGTTAAGTAACACACACCAAGCAAGTGCAAGATTTACCAGATAGAACCTAGCTTTTCAGAAGACTATCACATTTATGTAATAGGTGGATTTTTTTGAAGGAAACAAGGCCAAAACTATAACTGGCTCCGGGACAGGCAAAGAGAATGCCCATTAGGAAAGAAGAATGTGAAAGGTTGAAATAAGCTGGAGTGACAGCATAATATTTTGATTATTCAAATGGAAACACCAAAGCTTTTTCAGTCCTATTAGAATAAGTTACATTACATTGAAATGCTAGCACTAGGAAAAATCTGTGCCAAATTTTAAAATTCTATGCAGACTATTCTACATTCTCAATAAATGTCCAGTCCAGCTTCACAGTAAGCTCAAGGTGAGAAGGGCTTCAAAAAGCAGAGGGGATGAGCCAGAACAGCTTTTGTCATCGGAAAGTTTGTGACAGGGCAAGACAGAGATGGCAGGACAAAAATGGAATCAAACCTCTCAGTACAGTCTTGAATCATGCTACATTCTTTCTATATAGCCAGCTATGCACTTCGCACTGTGGAATTCTCGTTCCTAACCAGACAGATTATCATTTCAGTTGCAGTATTGCAAAAACTGAATTCCAGTACTTTAAACTTGGACTGAATGCATGGAGTCAACAATTTTTCTGTTTTTCTCCAGATTTTGCAGAGGCAAAAATAATGTTTTATTCTGAAACTTTACCTATAATGTTTTACCAATTTAACAGCTGGACTCATTGCACACATTTGCAAAATTAATATATAGGTTAAGTGTAAATGGCTAATTAAGTTCTTTAGAAGTTTACACTTAACACAGCCCAGTTACAGGGCTGGCAGTTTCTGTTACAACTACACAAATCCTAGCTGTATATCAAAGCTACTTCTTAGTGTTTGGTGTTTTGAAATGTCTTTTTACTTAAGTTACAGACAAGCTGCTACTAAAGTTACACTATTGCTCAGTCATCAAAAGTAGGAAGTTCTATAATGTGCAATGGTAATTTGACTTCTGTGACATGCATTGTGATGTAATTTTTTAATGGCGTGATCACAGTCTCACTTTCCACAGGACTCACACCTCATTCAGTGTGCCAGTATTCATCTAATGAGCTGCTCTTGCAGCACTTTGTCCATTTTTTCTGAATGCTGTCTGTTCATCCAGCAAAATTTATTCCTTCATCATCCTCAACAGATTTTTACCAAGTCCTACAGTGTGCTGACAAGTAACACAGTTTCCCTGGCTAGTTCCCATCCTCATATACTTATCTTTCACCTAGTCTTAAATTTATCCTCTTCCATCAAAATTGAGGCCAAGCTTTTTTTTTTTTTTCCTCAGCTTGTCCTAGGCTTAGGTGCTTTCCCATCTTAGCCCTCATCTCATCAGAGCTAGTCCCAAGCATTCCTCTTTTTTTCCAGCTTTTTTCCTTCTATCCTCATGTGACACGATCTTTTCTTCCATTTGATCTGGAAGCCAGTGGGACCTGATTATCTCTCAGGTTCTTCCTGTGACTTTTTCCCTCCAGGTTGTGCGGAAAGGAGTGTAACCAGTGAGTACAGGGGTGCGGATGTATGTGCAATCCAGTCACACAAGGGAACCATAGAATTTACAGCCTGTTCAGCCACGAACATCCGAAAAATCCCAAAGAAACATGTGCAAACAGGTATGTGCATAGGGGCGGGGGGGAGCATTTCTCTGTCACACTTTCAAGCTTAACACTGACAAACCTAGGTTTTTTTGTTCTGATTGTTTGGTTGGTTTTAACGTGGAAACCAGAAGGAATGATGCTCTTTTGCTCCACTCTAACATAATACAAAGGAGTCAGGGCGGGAGGGAGGGAGAGGGGGGGAGGGCAATCACCAACAGTGGCTACTCTATTGTTTTCTCTCAAAAACTTGGCAAAGCAACAAGCTAGACACAGCTGAAATGTGCATCTGAGACAGACACAAACCATGCCCAACTCCATCACAGAGAGTTTGTCAAAGCCAAAGATACCTGAAAAAGGGCCGCGTACCGGAAAAATATCAGCAATCCTTACTTACATACAACATTACAAGCATTGCCTATAATTATGATTCACGCATTTTCATGCACATCATGTTTTATAAATTACTGGTATGCTCTAAAAGCTTTTTTTTGTTGGTGGTGGTCAAGAAGCACTTCCCTGATTTTAGTATTTTTAAAAGTAAGCAATCTGATTTTAAAACAGGTTTACAAAAATTGTCTCAGCTCAAACATAATTTCCTATATTGGGAAAATTCAGAGGTGGAATGTTCTTTGTTCACCAGTTAGCATTTGAAGGTTTGTTTAGTTTTTAAATCCTTTCATGACAAAACCCATTTGTCATTTCACGTTAGACAGGAATCCCCTTCCTAACAGACTTCCCTCAGTTTATTATGGTGAAAAAGCAGGTATAGGTCATTGTCTTGAGGAAGATAATGGATTGCAGAAAAGGACCTGGGGGTCCTGGTGGACCCCAAGTTGAACATGAGCCAGCCATGTGCCCTTGCCACAAAGGAGGTGAATGGCACCCTGGGCTGCATCAGTCAAAGTACTGCCAGCAGGTTGAGGGGGGGATCCTTCCCCTCTGCTCAGCACTGGTGAGGCCACACCTGGAGGACCGCGTCCACTGCTGGGCTCCCCAGTGCAAGAGAGACAGGGACGTAACTGCAGAGAGGCCAGCAAAGGGCCACAAGGATGATGAAGGGACGAGAAAGTGTCTCTCGTGTGAGGAAGGGCTGAGAGAGCTGGGACTGTTCAGCCTGCAGAGGAGAAGGCTCAGGGAGGTCTCATCAATGCATAGAAACACGTGTGGGGAGGGTGCAAAGAGGAAGGAGCCAGGCTCGTCCCAGTGGCACCCAGTGACAGGATCAGAGGCAACTGAGCACAAACTGACACATGGGAGGTTCCCTCTGGACATCAGAAACACTTTGTCACTGTGAGGGTGACCGAGCACTGGCACAGGCTGCCCAGGGAGGTGGGGGGGGCTCCCTCCTTGGACAAAAATTGTCTCAGCTCAAACATAATTTCCTATATTGGGAAAATTCAGAGGTGGAATGTTCTTTGTTCACCAGTTAGCATTTGAAGGTTTGTTTAGTTTTTAAATCCTTTCATGACAAAACCCATTTGTCATTTCACGTTAGACAGGAATCCCCTTCCTAACAGACTTCCCTCAGTTTATTATGGTGAAAAAGCAGGTATAGGTCATTGTCTTGAGGAAGATAATGGATTGCAGAAAAGGACCTGGGGGTCCTGATGGACACCAAGTTGAACATGAGCCAGCCATGTGCCCTTGCCACAAAGGAGGTGAATGGCACCCTGGGCTGCATCAGTCAAAGTACTGCCAGCAGGTTGAGGGGGGGATCCTTCCCCTCTGCTCAGCACTGGTGAGGCCACACCTGGAGGACCGCGTCCACTGCTGGGCTCCCCAGTGCAAGAGAGACAGGGACGTAACTGCAGAGAGGCCAGCAAAGGGCCACAAGGACGATGAAGGGACGAGAAAGTGTCTCTCGTGTGAGGAAGGGCTGAGAGAGCTGGGACTGTTCAGCCTGCAGAGGAGAAGGCTCAGGGAGGTCTCATCAATGCATAGAAACACGTGTGGGGAGGGTGCAAAGAGGAAGGAGCCAGGCTCGTCCCAGTGGCACCCAGTGACAGGATCAGAGGCAACTGAGCACAAACTGACACATGGGAGGTTCCCTCTGGACATCAGAAACACTTTGTCACTGTGAGGGTGACCGAGCGCTGCCACAGGCTGCCCAGGGAGGTGGTGGAGTCTCCATCCTTGGAGATACTCAGAAGCCATTTGGGCATGGTCCTGGGCACCCGGCTCTGGGTGTCCCTGCTTGAACAGGGGGGTTGGACCGGATGACCTCCAGAGGTCCCTGCCAACCTCAACCAGTCTGCAATTTTGTGATTCTTTGGACTAACTCATCTCTTCAGTTAGGGTATCTTGTGTATCTATACCCTTCACTATTTGTCATCATCTTTAACTGCTCAGTTTTGACTACTAGGCAGAGAATCATGTGAATAACAAAGGACCTGTACTAGAGCCTTAATACTCATAATGCTTGCAAGGGTGATAAAGAAGAGCACAAGAAACTTACTAGCACCTTTCCTATATTCCTGAAAAGGTATGGCTTAAATTTCTTCACGGACTGAAACTGTGCCATAAAGAAAATATCCAAGCATGGGCCTATCTCCTCATCTCACCTGCTGACACACACTCCCTAGAGGTGCCAAGCATCACCAACAATACCAGTTACGCTGTCTTAACTGAGGCATGACAGCGTGAGCCTTTGAATGGAAGCACCTTTTTCAGGGCGCATCTTTTCCTGCCACCCCGCAGCCCCCTGCAGTAACCACCGCCAAACTGCCTGTAATGCTGCACACGCCAATGCCTGTGTTTCAAAGCCCAACAGCGATCCCAACCGTGCATGCAGCTGCCTGCATCTGGCCCAAGGTGCTCCTCATTGGAACACCATCCTCAGCTGCCATTTTGCAGCAGCATCATGGATGGCTCACCCACGGCCACGCCACCCTAATGCAGCTGCAGGACTGGGGGTGTGGGCATGTGCCTACACTGTACATGTGCTCCGGGAGCTGCAGGTGGCTTTGGGCCAGGGCTCCCGGAGCTGCAGGTGGCTTTGGGCCAGGGCTCCCTGGAGGTGGCTTTGGGCCAGGGCTCCCGGAGCTGCAGGATGGTTTTGGGCCAGGGCTCCCGGAGCTGCAGGTGGCTTTGGGCCAGGGCTCCC
>NW_009258951.1:1371621-1374773 GCF_000687185.1 Egretta garzetta
CGGGGGGGGGTGTGGCCAGCGTGGCGGAGGGCAGGGGGGTCCGGAGAGGCCACTATAGGGCGGTGGCGGCGGCTCACAGGAGGAAACCTCGCCCTCTCTCGAAAGGCTAAAGAGCGTGTGTGACTGCCGTGCGTTTTGATACTTCACCGTGAGCAATTCCTTATCGCCCCTCCGACTATGCCTGGCTTGTTTCTTCCAGATTTCCCCCCCACCCCCCCCAGTTCTTACCTTACCTGAGACTATCAGCAGGGCCGGTTTCACTTTCAGATCAGGAAGGTTGAGGGAAGTCTGGTGCTCTGCCTCCCAATGCACGTCTTGATTAGATGCTCCTGTCTCTTCAGGCATCTGCTGCTCAAAACAAACCAACCAAAAATCAGCTGTACTAGTACCGAGCAGGGAAATAGACAAACACCTGTGAACTCTGGCTACGCCTATCAATGTGCTTCTGGGGGAAGTTTTAAAACGTCTGGGGCAAACACTCTAGTCCCCTCCTGCACACTGTCAGGCGAAAGCATCTTTGCTCCGAGTCGCTCTGACTTCCAGGATGCTCTTAGGTGTGAAGGGTGAGTGCGAAGATGCCTGCCTACGGATACTGCAGCCTGCCCACTGGGCAGCCACGTCTCTGAAGTAGCTCTGTTTTGCCTGGATAAATCACTTACGAAGCTGTGCCGCTGTGGTTTTACAGCCACACGATCACTAATGTTCAGTACGTTTCAGGCATAACAGCAGCTGCTGTGTGAACATAACCTGCTGTGGAGGAAATGTTAACAGAGAATGGGGAGAGGATGGGAAGGGAGACCCACACAAGAGAAATGCGTGTGGTTTGGGCGGAATGGACTAGTCTCTGCAGATGTAGTTTCTGTATTAAGCAGCAACTGGTCTTGCCCACCCTGCAGTGTGGACTCATACATAATGTGTCTCAATGTACTTGTGAATGTACCTTAGTGAAGGTACGAAATAGAACATAGTTTATTCCAAACTTTGGAAAGCTGTACTGACTTAGGTGCTCTACAAGTTGCCAGTATCCTGTCAAGTGGTCATAAAGTTTCCAGCTGCTGTTGGGATGTAATAGGGGGCTGCTTGGCCTTTACTCCATCATTACATTGACTTTATTTCTCTAAGCCCTCTGTGTGTGAATACTCAGTTTCAGTAAGATGAGGGGGCAGGTTGAAGTGCATGTGCTACCAGCTCAGTGGAAGAGCCTAGCCTTTCTGTGGCAAGGTCACTTTAAGAATTAATCTTGCACTGCTGGAAAAAAAAAAAACAAAACCCAACATTCAGATGAATGTCGGGTGCAATTCCACTTGTCTGTGCTGCATTTTTAGTGAGCTGTCTGTCAGCATAGAGTGGCAGACTTCTATTTATTGAGTAGCTGAGGAGTAACATGTATATTAAGTACTGAAAAATGCTGTGCTATTAGGAGGATGTTCATGCCACTTAAAATGCTACATACTTGCCATTTATAAAGCTTTAAAGAAGTACAAAATTGTTCTGTAGATTTGCTGAATTGTATGAACTGTTACAAATTGGTAGCTAAAGTGAATTGGGGGGGAAAAAAAAAAATCTTTATTCCTGGCATTGTAGAAGCTTTTTTGAACTTTGTAATTGACCACTATAATCTAAATCCCTTGGGACTAGCTGGTTTTGCTGCTAAGCAGAATAGAAGGTTTTGTAGCTGGTCTGTAGAGCTTGCAAACCAGGTTTGCAGAGCTTATAGACAATTACGGTACGTGACTTTCTGTCGTCAACTGCTAAGATGGTATTAAGTTAAAAAGATATTGATGATGCCTGTCTCGCGGGCTGAGGAGTTGTACCAAACAACAATCTCTGAAAGTAAAGCAGTCGCTATTTTAATCTTAACTACTAGGCTTGATAGTAAGCCTCTAAGTGCCCAGAACCCTCACTCTCGATCCTGATCTAACCTCGTTAACAACTTCATAAAGAAAAGAAATCAGAGTTGCTAAAATAACTTTGAATGTGAAAATCTACTCTTGACATTCTTAGGAAGAAACTTTTGTTGATGGTGTCAAAAATGGTTTGGTAGAAAAGAGCAGGCATCTTTATAAAGCGCATAGGAAAGGAGTACTAGGTGATGATAGCTAACAGTCTACATGACCATACTTAACTGTGAACTGAAGGTGTTTAGAAGTTACTTGTTTGCTTTTGTCAGTCCCACCCTGGCAGCTTAAAACGTGACAATCAAAAGAATGCAAAGCTGGTATTATATGGCCTCAATAAGCAGTATATGGCAAAGTGATCTATCTTAATCTACTTTTAAGATACAGCTGGAGCAGAAGATTATAGTAACAGTCCAACCTTAGTCTTTGCTTGAAGAGCAAAAACTGTTGCTGCAAGTCTTAAATTGCTTTTTGTATTACTGGTTACTTCCCTTTTAAATCTTGCATTCTTGTGTTAGAGCTGCAACCATGGGTTGCAGAACAACTCATCTGCAAAATCCTGAGCTAGCAAAACTTAATACTGTTGTCCAAGATCTAATTCAATGCTTACTTTCACTTGAAAATTAAATGTATGTTTTACACCACCCTTGCTTCAGGGTTCAGAACTGAACCTAGAGTAACTCTACGAAACTGTACTAACTCTAGACCAAATGCAAGCTCACTCACTCCCAATACTTTTAGCTTAAAAATAGTGTATTAATGGCCAAAATAAGGCTCTTTAGACTTTTTGGTTTGTCTCCTAACATTTGGCATGACTGACTTAACCTGTGGGTGAACAGGACCTGGTTTTCTCTTTCACCAGTCTTTATTCTTTTTTTTTTTTTTACTGCATTTTTGCCTTGTGTGAAATTACTACTAGCAAGTTTAGCTATGCAAGTATAATCTGCTTCATTCGGCCATGTAGGTAGGTCCAATATGCAGAGTTAAAAGCTCATCTTTGAGGTCTCACAGCATGATTACCTAGCAGTACTAGGTTTCTAGTATATGTCTCAGAATAAAGTAGTGGATCATGCTAACTTGACCAAGTTCATTTCTTCCAGACCAGTCTTTTGTGACTCTAGCCACAAATGACTCCTATGTGAAAGGAGCACTGGTACTTGGTTCATCTTTGCAACAGTACAGAACAACAAGGAAGCTGACTGCACTCATAACTCCTCAGGTCTCAGATCTTATGAGGTAAGGTCACTTATATAC
>NW_009258951.1:1374827-1396703 GCF_000687185.1 Egretta garzetta
CTTCCAAAACTCTGGAAGCTTAGCAGCTAAGCTTAGCAGAATTCAACTTATACTATCTGGAATTCTGTAAGTTCTTCAAACATGAAACTTTTGGGGTTTTCTTTCTTCCATATGATGAGTTAACAAATGCTCTGTAGTTCGAGCACTGAACTGTGACTTGATAGTGGTATTTCAACTGGATCTTTGCTCTTTCATAGTCCAATAATGCAATATTGCCTGTGCATTCATTAGCGCTGTGTATGTATGTGGAGGTGGGAGTAGGGGATTGGTATTTATTTGTCTTGCAGAAGCATTCCAGATTGAGATAATGTAACGCAAGCTCTCTTGAAATCTAGCAGACACTTCAAATCAATTTTATCATGAGAGAAGAAAATGAGCAGAACTAAAGTAGCACCAAGTAAGTCCAATCAGCAGATCAACAGAGGCATCTAACAAGGTCACCACAGTACAACAAATGAAATTAACAGGCAACTGCTTCCTACAGCCTCTGTAGAATAGTCTCAGTATGGAGCGGACTGGGTGCTCTTTCCACATGCAAGAGGAGGGTAAAAACCCAATTAACTTAATAGCTGCATGAACTACAGACGATAGGTCAAGATTCTCTACCTGGGGAAGTTCTTCAGAAAAGATCTCTGAATTTATAGAGCCAGTAGAGAAGTGGCTCAATAATAAATGGAGTGACTCTCCCTGGAGTCTCTTGGCAGCTATACAGCCTTATCAATAAAAAGATGTTACATGTAGGAACATCCGTTCTAGTCTATTAGGTGAGTGTGCTCTCTTAAAATGAATCATAAATGTGCTTATGTGCTAGTGTAAGCCAGCTAGTGCCCTTAGACCAGCAGTGCCTACCTACCTAGTGGTGTAACTGGAAATTGCATTTCTCACTCTGTATCCTCTAACAAGGTATGCCTTAAGTTCAGAAGCAACTGGCCATACCAACCTGTCAGTATAAAGACAGCCTTGCAAGGCAGAGTTCTAAAACTAATTTACAAGCTTGGTGGCTCAAATTGTACTGATAATTGCTGAGCACTCAAGATACACTGTAAAATAATGAGACTTTGCAGATGCTTCATATTGTAAGCAGCATGAACTCCTTAACCTCTCCTGAACTAATGGTAATGCTTTACTGATGGTAAAGCAAAGTTTGGGTATCTGCCACAGAATTTCACTGCACTGTCTGAAACTAAGTGTCACCCTTAAGGTGAACATGATACTGTGTCAAAACACTGCTGTAACCCACAGCCATGACTAATTGAGTCTAAAACTTGATGGGATAAAGGAAGCTTTAGCAACTGCGTCTAGTCAGATGTCCCTAACGGTCACAAATCCAGAACAGTGTTGTCATAACTCTTGCATAAACTTCTGTTTCAACTGTTTAGGATTCAGCTACTGTCCTGCTCAAGCTACTCTAACAGCTTCCCATTTCTTAATTGCCTGCTCAAAGTAGACTGTTAACTTGCCAAAAAGCAGAGTCTGGTTGAAAAAAAAGCTATGTGAAAAGTTTGTACTACATAGCCATGACCTACTGGGCTTGGTAGCAATGCCAAGTAAAACCCTCTTGGAGAAGAAAAAAACCCAAACTTCTTTGATCCCCCAAATGTGCCCATTACAAACTAGAAACCTTGAGGGAGACAGGTGTACTTGGGCATTCCAACACATGCAGTCAACTCTTACTGATAGCCTAAGAAATACTGCCAGGTTCCCTGTTATTCCACTTCTCTTTATGGAATCTGTCACATGATCTGGTGCTGGAATAACAATAGAACTAAATCTTGGCAATTGACTCCTTCGCCAGGACAGTTCTGGAAAAAGTCTTTGATGAAGTCATATTGGTAAACGTCTTGGACAGTGGGGATTCAGCACACTTGGCGTTAATGAAAAGACCTGAGCTGGGTGTCACACTAACAAAGCTTCACTGCTGGGAACTGACGCAGTTTTCAAAATGTGTTTTTATGGATGCAGACACAATGGTAAGTGGCCATGTCTCATGGTACCTCTTAATGACCCCGTATGGGGGTTGTTGGATTTTTTTTTCTGTGGGCTATTTTTGGTTGTTTGCTTGCTTTTTGGGGGAGGAGGGGTTGGTGGTTTGGTTTTGGTTTGTTTTCTTTTTTTTTTTTTTTTTTAAGAGGAGGGGTAATAGAGGCCTTTTTGCTATTTGGGCTAGTAACTCTAAAAATGTGTATGCCTCTTTATCTAAATTAATCGTAACGTAGTCTGGGACTGTCTCCATGAAGACATGTCTTCCATAAGACAAGAGTATTGATACAAGAACTTTCTTTCATGTCTTAAGGTAGATGTCAAAATCTATTAAAACATGATACCCAATTCCTAACCTAAAAACCAGAAAACAATTTTTTACCCCCTTTACAACTAGGTTTTGTCAAATATTGATGAGCTCTTTGAGAGAGAAGAGCTGTCTGCAGCACCAGATCCAGGCTGGCCTGACTGTTTTAATTCTGGAGTTTTTGTTTACCGACCTTCCATTGAAACGTATAATCAGCTGTTACAGTTTGCCACAGAGAAAGGCAGCTTTGATGGTATGTATTGATTTGTATTTCAATATAAGTTAGACCAAAATGGTAATAGTGATTGAGTTGGCTCAGTAACTACATATGTGTCATGGGGACTCTGTATGATAGAATTCTGAACTCAATGTAACTACACAAAATTTGTATCTTTCTCACAATAGAGGCTTTCATTACAATATGTAGTAAAACTACTTTTTTCAGACTTCATGAAATAAAAAAACCTGAAGAGTTTGGTGTCCAAACTAGCAGCTGTCAGCATTAGCAATGTAGACTCATGTAACAAGGAATCTTCAGATGTAGCAAGCACAGTGCACCATTAGCAAATGAAACTGCAGTGCTATGCTTCATGCATTCCTAATACTGAAGGCTTGAATGTTCTATGCTAAGTCAAGCTGCTGTGTAAAAAGAAAAAAAAAAAGAAAAATAAAAAGTAGTTCTGATCAACTTGAGTGCAGCTTCAGAGTAACAAACATTTGAAGATGTAACTCTCTTCATATGCTATATGGTAGCTTCCTGCCATTAAGGGTAGTGACCCGTCTTTTTTCCCAATATCAAGTGCATGTAGCCTCTGCTGCTTCCCACTATAGGTCACTTAGGATTTGGCCATTGTGCCAGATTTAAGCTTGAGAAGCCAAGTTCTGCTGTCCTATAAGTCCCCTTACCAATCTATTACCATTGCAGTAAATGCACACATTGCTATAGTTAAAGGCTTCTAAATAACTATCACTGCCTCCTGTCACTGAACTTCATTGTTAACTACTGTGGTACAAAATAAAGTCTAGCTGAAAAAGCTGCAGAAAGTTACATAAATAAGACCATAAAATGGAACTCTTAATATAAGGTAATTAACCAGCCTGTTGACTTACCTTTCAGTACTTTGTAAAAAGTAAAAATTCTAGATGTCACTCCTAGTCTGCAGAATAATCCCTGTTACTGTGTGGCCTCCTAAAGAACATTAGTCACAGTTGGATGCTTAATGCTACCATATGAAGAAACTCTAGCAAAAATGAGTACTGCAATGTAATGAAAGGTCTGTCTGCACCTTGCAACTGACAAGGTAGCAGTTGGTAGCTCTAGGAGTGCTCTCAAATGGTGGGTGTAAATTGGATTACCAGTTATGGCAAAAGCTGTAACACTGTATTGAGTTGTTGCCTTAAAAAAAAAAAAAAACCAACCAAAAAACAAACCCACCCACATCTTTTTCTACACTGACTGTTGAGTAGGTCCAAAACCATCTGAGACTTGGTGATTGTCTCCTCTCAGCTTTGTGCTTGACTCTAACAAGACCCCATCTTATAGGTCTAAGGCCTCTGTCCTTTAGAAGGATAGAACTGCTTCCACGATATACATTCTGACTTGAAAGCTAAAGCCACACAGTGGTGAAACTTCCTCAATGTCCTAAACACGAAGCAATTGTTGCAGCTCTTAACAGCAAAAATGGTAGGCTAATGGTTTAGGTACCAAATTCCTAGAACTGTAATTTGTACTTCAGCTTTATAATTTATTCAGGTTTTTATTAAATGATAGCACTGATATGAGTAATGAGAACAGAGACTTATACTACCTGCATAAGCTGCTGCTGAGCTCATGAACTTGGTGTGGAGAAAGGGGATTTAAACTTAAATTGATCTAGACAGTAATAAAAGTTCCTAAGAAACTTTTTATAAGAGAAACGCCTGTGGAGGGTCACTGCCTTTAATAGGGCACATGGATGCACACTCAACAAGCTACCAAGCTATGCATAATCGAAGTCAAGCACTAAGCACCCTATAACAGTAGCAGTAGCTAGGGAATGCAAGGTTTTCTAGAGTATTTCATGTTTGTAACAGCAGACAGATGCCTCCTATGTAATGCTGTTGTCTGGAAATGGTAGTGATGGCTACTTATGTAGGCAACTATTTTGTCTATTTGAACTGAACTTCTAGATAATGAGGAATATGTCATGAAATAATTCTAGATAACATCTAAAAGTAGTGAAGGGGGAAAAAGGTTTGGTTTTAAAAGAAATTTGGTAGTACTGATACCTTAAGAACACTGCTATTGCTTTGACAGGCTTTAGCCTGGGATCTAAAATGGTTGCTTTTACATCTAAAGATATAATGCAGCAAGACTGTATTTGTAGATATGTAGCTAATGTTACTACTACCTGATTCTTTCACCTTATGCCTAAGGTCCAGTTTATACAACAAGACTACTGTTGGAAGTCTGAACTAGGACAGCTAAATGCAGCTTTCAGTGGCTGCTTTGGCACAAATGCATGCAATTTGGAGAAAAAAAAGAGTATGTAAAACAATCTGAGTGAGAGAAAGTCCTGTAAAATAAGTTAAAAACATTGTTGCTGTCCCTTCAGTTATGAGCTACCTGTTCTGAGAAGGCATCCCAGACTTTCTTCTCTTTTTAGACTATCTTAACTATTAACATACGCATTCTTAACACAGTTTTAAGTTAGAAGTTAATCATAGAATGTTTTGGGTTGGAAGGGACCCCACGGAGGTCATCTAGTCCAACCCCCCTGCAGTGAGCAGGGACACCGCTAACTAGATAAGGTTGCTCAGAGCCCTGTCCAATTTGGTCTTGAAAGTTTCCAGGGATGGGGCCTCCATTACCTCTCTGGACAACCTGTTCCAGTGTTTCAAATGAAACATAGCTGAGTAAAGACCACAGAACTTGTCTGATTTCTTAAAACTCTGTTCTCTTGTGATAGGCACAACTTCTTCAAAAGTGTTTTCCTTTATGGGTTGAGAGGCAAGTCAGAGGTTTGAAATTACTGGACTGAGTTTCTAGGCAATTTCTCACTCTGCAATCTGCATGTATGCTGACAGCTGTAACAGGATACTTTAGAATTTATATTTGTCAGTGTACTATCTCTACATCTAAGTTCATGCCCAGTGTCTAGATACTTCAGCTGCAAAAAGCAAATTCTGCTCAAAGAGCAGAGAGGGTGTAAACCTTCGTACTGCCCTAAATCTAATCATAGACCAATAAAAAAAAACTTTCCTGGGTCAGCAGAAACAAGTGCTTTAGAAAATTAAAGATTACAGTGAAACATTGCCTCTTTTCTAATGAAGCTATCCATTTGCCTACTCTTTAGAAATGCTACTTGTGAATGCAGTTATAGGTGAAGCGAAGACAGCAAATGGAAGTTGAGGGACTCCCTTCAATCTCTTTCATAAGAGGAACTATTAGCACTTAAAGACTAAATGTATTCACTGCAATAAAGAATGAATGGATATAAATAAGTACTTTTTACTTCTCAGTAGCTGCTTATAAACTAGTCTGCTTTGGGCCAGAGGCTATTTTTTTTTTAGCTACTCTACTACTGACATACCAAACAACTTCAAACTCATTTGACCTCGTTACAACCTCTGCTTGCAATCTAAGAGGTGACCCCTCCCAACACAGTAGGTCTGGCCATAACTTAGATTGTTATCCTCACTTAGGGGTTAGTCAGCAGCTTTTTAGTACAGAACTAGGAACACCTATTGCCTGTTAAAGGATTTGATGAAGTTTTACTTGAGTTGTCAACAAGACTGAACGTTCTTTCCTTACCATATTTGCAGTGTTGGTAGATGCATCCAGGGCTCCAGGTCTAACAGATCACCGATACCCTAACTCTGGTGTTGAGGTGTTGGTCATGCATCTGTAAGCATAAATAATAAAACTAATTGTTGGCACTCAATCTTCTGAGCTACAGCTTTCCTGAAGCTGAACAATTCTCAAAGTCCTGTTTTTTGCTGCCTTATACAGCTTGAACTTAAGCTGTAAAAGAACCTGAATGGCAGGGTTTGTGAGCAGCTTGCTATCTTTTAGCAGAAGTAACCCCACACATAGTACCTTTTTCATTCTCTATGTTTTTTTGATTTTTCAAAGGCTGCAAGGTTTACAGGGTTATTCACAAAAAGAATTCTAGTGCTTTATGCCAAACTCCTACTGGACATGAAAACTGCATTACCAGCTCTTCATTAGTGAAGTGATTGAAAAAGATCCTAAAACAGCTATCTGATGCTTGTAGCCTATTAATGCTTTCTCTTTCAGGTGCGGATCAGGGGTTATTAAACACCTTCTTCAGCAGCTGGGCAACAACAGACATGAGCAAACACCTACCATTTATTTATAATTTGAGCAGCACTTCTGTATATTCCTACCTTCCAGCATTTAAAGCGTAAGTTCAAAAGTCTAAGACTACTTTCAGAGCTTATATAAACTAATTTCTTGTAATAGAATGAACAGACACAACTTACACAGTTTTTCTACAGGGAGACCATTATTGTCACTAAAAGAAAGTATAATAGTTTCCACTCTTAAAAAAAAAATTGAATTAGTACTACTTAAGTGAACCATCTTATCACAAATGCAGAGAGAAAGCTGTATCTGTAGCTTAAAGCACTCATCCCTGGAGGTAACACTGAAGTTGAGTTAGAGTAAGCACATTTGACAGGTCACTTGCGACAGGAAGAACCCCTACTCCCGTATGTGATACTGTCTGTTACAGCTCTAACCAAAGGCAGTAGCTCTTGAACTGGTTTGAGCTGAACTTCAGCATGTCAGTGGTGGTATTGTTCCCACCTAGATAACTTGTCCTTTCCTCACTCAAATTACTTAGGGTATTTAACAACCAGTAGTTACAGTTCACCTAATCAACCTATACTATTCAAATAAACCTGGTGAACAAAGACTTGTATAAAGTGAGAATTCTCTCCCAACAGGCGTTCCTAGATCTCAGACAGTTCCTTAAGTAATAGCAAGATGGAACAAAGACTACAGCCAACCACCATACCATTGCATGTTTCCTGTGTACGGAAAACAACTGTATCCTCCCTAGCTAGCAGTATTAGATTTGGCATGTGAGTAAACCATGTCAGTGGCAGGGTCACTCAAAGTGTTATAATAAACACAAGAGGAAGGGGGGGGGGGAAGGACGGGAAGCTGAAATGTTACACAGAAACTCTTACTCATTAAGAGCTGCAAAAGCTGGGGGTGGGTGGAGGGAAAGTACCAAGAGCATAAACCCAATCTGATCTCTGAATGACATCAGGTTACTAGTGTCTAAAGCAGCAGCTAGCATAAGCAGGACTGTTGCTGGCTCAGAATCAAACTATGTCTTGTGATCAGAATACCATTTGAAATCCTGTCATGCTAAAAGTGGAACACTTATTTAAAGAAGTATATGCAAGCCTAAGAATGACTAAGTAGTTGGATAGCATTTGATAAGCTAACAGCTATTGTAAAGTATGTCCTCTTTCCATGGCTGGCTGGTTGTCAGTCACATGACCTTAAATTTACAAATGACCTTGTTACCACAAAAGACTAATTGGATTTGGGGACTCCTGACAAAAATCACATTTAACTGATTGAATCAACTGCCTAACTGAATTCAGCAGATATTCAAAAGTAGAATGCTGGAAGTGCAACCCCTTTAAGTAGAATGCCCTGCTCAATAGGTGGAACAATCTCCCTTGGTTAGATCAGCAGCTGTGCTCCTGATAATCAGCAGTTGGAATAAAGTGAAATTTAAACCTACTGACATCAATAGCTAAGTTTTTCACAGCTTTGTACAGCGAGACTAGATTTCACAGCAGTCTCAGTAATCCTTTTTCCAAAGGAAAATGCCAATTCATGACAAATGCTCTCTAACTTCAAAACATTGATGAAGGACTTTTCTGGGAGATGGGGAAAGACAGATTAGTTGCTGAGGCCAGTGTGGACATAAAGCTTCCTAACAGTTGAGCTTGAATGTCAAAAGAAAGTATTGCGGATCTAGAAGGTATCTAGAAAGCAGATACTGAAAACATCATAGAAGCTTGGCATCTGTCAACTGTTGTACAGGTCTTCAGTGGACAGAATACTAAGAATACACTTCTCCATTTCCAGCAAGTGTAACATAACACTCCTTAGGCATTCTCTAGCTTAAATGTCATTGTTTAAAAATCAAGGCTAAGTTTTCTCAGAACAGCAGCAGCTTAAGATGAAGAAAAGTCAGGCTGTTAAGTAGTGCTGTGACAGCTAATAAAACTAAGGTAGTCCTCTTATGTCAAATCTTGATGTATGGAGTTTAAAGCCCAGGAACTGGCCTCTTGGAGACAGATATTTTTTCTTACAATTAGTGCAAATACTTGACCTTGTTTCACACATGCATAGGCTTTCATTCTGCAGTAAGATCAGTTGTATTCAAAACACTGAACATGAATATTGAAATACAGTCAAGGATCTTACAATAGTACAAAACCCCCCACCCAAATGCATACTACCTTGTTTTGATATTCTAAAGTTTTTGAAACAACTGCATCATCTCCATATGTCAAACTCCTTATACGAGTCCTGGTCAATAAGGGTGTGCTTAACAATGTTAGACAAGCTAGCTTGGCATTATCATCGATTTAAATCATAGTATGTTGAGAAGAAATCCTAACATGATGCAAACTGAAATAGATGAGACAGTCACTGTTACTAGAGAGACTGGTATTGCTTGATCACAAAACTGACTCAAGCTGAACTCTAGTTCTGGAACCACAGAAGAACGGAATGAGTGTTCTCTCTTAGTTTTAAGTTCTCTACTTCAGAAGAGGTACAGCTCATCTATACTCTTAATGCAAAAGAACATACTGGTAACATTTGGGACAAAGCTTGAAGTCCAGACTGAAAATGGAATTAAAATAGTTTTATAAAGAAACAAAAAAGCCCACCGCAACCTATGCAAAACCCACCCATGGCTAAACTAAGGATATTTAGAAAATAAGTTGGTTGTCTAGCAAGACCCTGCTGTGCCAAGATCAGATGTCCTCTGAAATGCCTAGGTTATATAAAGCTGCTATTTTGCAGGGACAGTGTCTTCCTGCTGCAGGGCTTTCCAATGATCCTCTTCTATAGGGCTGTAAACTGAAAGGGTAACTCTTAACACTGACCCTTCTCTGCATAATGCTTGCAATGCCTAACTATCTGGAACACTGACTTTGGAGTAGAATCTTTTTCGCTTTCAAAACCAGTTCGATTTCAACGGCTGCTTGAGACTGCTCTCTCCTGAGCTATGGACATCACTCTACCTAAAGACTTGAATTGGCTGTAAGTACTTAAATAGCCCAGACCATTAGGTTTTGGCTGTATTCTGACTAGTGTAATGTAGAATTCCATTTGCATTTTTTCTGTTGTATAGCGATGCTTTCAGTCCCAGTAGGCATTGGCAGTTTGATCATTTAGTGTTTAGCCTCCTAAATATATTCATATTTCTGTTTTCTGGACACCTACAGAAACTGCAGGTTAAAAAAAATTATGTCTGCCACTCAAAACTCTTGTTTTCTAGAGACCTGCACAAACTGTGGGTTCTAACTTTTTCTGTCCAACAGGTTTGGTGCAAATACTAAAGTGGTGCATTTCCTGGGAAGCACAAAGCCATGGAACTATACATATGACTCCAGAACAAAAAGCATAAAAGGCAACATGGACGACCCTAAAATAGTTCACCCAGAATTCCTCAACATGTGGTGGGATACCTATATAGCTAATGTTTTACCATTACTAGAACAGCATGGAATTGTTAAAGAAACTACTACAGGTGTAAACATGGTACGTTCATTAACATTCTTGTAAAAACTACTTGAGTATAGATGACAGCTTCTTTACCATTTCATGGATTTCCCTTCCCTCTTGTCCAACTCAAAGCATGGGTGTGGTTTAGTTTGTGGGATGCAGGGTTTTTTGGATTTGTTCTTTTAAGCTTGGAATAAATAATACCACAGAAGAGAAGCATGCTATAGTGGTCTTGAATGTAGCTGTCTGCTTGCCTAAAACTATGTGAGTAGCTAATGGTGCACTGGAAATTATACTGTAGTAACTTTAATATAAACAGAGAAGGGCCCTAACTCTTAATATGTTGCAGCTAATGAGGTTCTCAAGCAGAAGAACCCCAGTTCAGCATGCAATATGTACATACAGATCTTGCATGGTGAAACAAATCTAGGTAAGCCTAGGATAACTAGAGAATGACTACTTATGTAGCCTGGCAGTGATGAACCCCAATACTTATCAAAGCCAAAGTAATGGTTCTCACTAACTCTAGTTCTCACTTGGAGTTCTCACTTTAGTAGCTTGCCTCTGACTGCAGACTCTCTAGTCTTAGCTTAGTACCTGGGCGAGTTTAAGTTCTCAACCTTTCTAAGACCAAAGTTACTGATCTCTTAAGATGTGCTTTCTCTTGTTAATCTTCAATCTTTCTAACAAACTATTTGCAGCTATCGGGCTTGGTCTATACTCTGGCTTTCTCTTGTGGCTTCTGTAGAGAGGTATGAAGAACTTAAACTTTTTTCTCTTTTTTTTTTTTTCCCCCCTCTCTGCTAACTTCTGTAACTCTGCTTTGTTATTTTGCTAGGAAAGCTGCACAATCCCTGCCCATTGGCAATGCTTGCCTGCTGCGCATGAGAACATCTACTTCATTGTCCCATTCTATGGCCTGTTGCTCACTTTAGCAATGCAAAGTATTTCTACATTTTTACTCTGCCTTTCCTTTTAGGCAGAGGTTACAGAGGCAGTCTCCCACATATCAATATCAGCACCATCACCAGTATTACCAACTGTATCTTCAGAAGAACGCAAGGAACGGTGGGAACAGGGCCAAGCTGACTATATGGGAGTGGATTCCTTTGACAACATCAAGAAGAAACTTGATACCTACCTTCAGTAGAAATGCCCGTCTCAAACAGTGGTGATGCAAGGACTTGTTCCAGAACTAACAGCTAGAAAGGTGTAGATGGTGGTCAGTTACACTTGCTAGTAGCTTGATGAAAAACTTCTTGGCTGAAGGCCTCTGCAGTGCTACAGATGAAGACTGAGCAAAAGCTAGGAAGCAGAACTCCTTGGGCCACCTATTACTGCCCAATTTCCAATTCTCCCTACTAGATAAAACCAGGTATTTTCAGCTTAAATTTTCTTCTGTTGTGATCAATTGGCTCATCATATTCCTTGAAACTGGGTTTGTTACCTCACCTCATTAAGGTGATTAGCATTGATTCCTTTGCTTGCTGTTTTAGATGTAAAATCTAGTTCATGGGATTGCTCATACACTAGAGTGGTAGCCATTCTGCTTTACTATAAATGTATTAATGACACTGGGATACATACAGATGTAACAGTAATAGCACTGCTTTGCTCTTCCAGTCACAATTGCACTGAAGTTTTGACCAGGTTCTTACGCACAGTGCCTACAGCATGGCAGAATGCATTTTTCAGTTCTGTATACTACGGGACTAGTCAACTGAGTTTTATCTGTTACTTGCAATGTTGCACTTGATACAAAAATAAAAAGTTGTCATGCATTTCTGGCTTCCC
Source organism: Egretta garzetta (assembly GCF_000687185.1). Taxonomy (NCBI): domain Eukaryota; kingdom Metazoa; phylum Chordata; class Aves; order Pelecaniformes; family Ardeidae; genus Egretta; species Egretta garzetta. The sequence goes on from NW_009258951.1 coordinate 1,386,677, forward strand.
TAAACTCTTGAGCAATTAAAAAAAAAAAAAGAGGGAGCTCTGAAGCAGTCTATACCTGTTGAATATTTTGGTTAATTACCTTAAGCTTTGCTAATGCTACTCTAGCTACCATTAGCAAATGTCCAGGTTTTAGTTCTGTAGTTATTTACAGAGTATATAGTCATTTGCTGGGGAGCTATGTAGGACCACTCCCCTTAAGTATAGGACAGTGGAGGAAGTACCCTCTGAAGCTACTCACACAAGCAACCTGGAGTGTGGGAAGAGGGAATCTGTCTTCTGATGACTAAAGCAGCATCATCCCTAACATAAGCCCTGTACACTGTGAACTTGTGTTTAAACACAACTGTGATGCTATTTTGGCCAAGAACAAAAGCATACTGAAGACTGACAGATTGGCAGTTATCTGTACTGGTTTACATCCATCCTTTAGCCAGAAGTCTGAATGGAATACAAAGTAATTTGGTTCTGTCTTTGATGGCTATACTCTGTACTAGTCCAGAAACACTAAGAAAGTATCATTTCATTATTTCCTAATAAAGGAGGATTTTGATAGGAAGCTAGTGAGGGTGCTAAACTTTAAGCCTAGAGATAAAACAATCAAAAAGCAGAAGATTTAATCTGGCTATAAGAGTTAGTTTGTTTTAACTTGGTTTTGCTACTTAAGTGCTCCAAGATTCCTCGGTCATCATTTAGAAAAAATGCTAGAGATTAGGTCCAAGCTGAAGTAGCTTGTAGCTATTTCAAAGTACATAGCATTTGAACTCCCAGCTGTAACTAGCCCTTTCCTGTGTGGGTTTTTCTTTTGCTGTGTTGAAGTTTTTTTTAACAGATAAATTTGAATTTGTGTGAAAGCAGGAGGGATTACTATTTACAATCTGTAGTGACAACAACAAGTACAAATATTGGAGTTCTACATGCTTGCAGAATACTCCATAGAAAATGATAAAATATTCTTTTAAAGATAACTGAACAGTTTTAGTTTTGCTCCCCTGGTCTGTATTTGTACTAGAGAATAGGCACATTACTTCTTTTTAAGCTTAGTTGGAGAGGAATTAAAGTGTAAAAGCATGACACTATACCAACCTGAAAATCTGGTTTAGCGTTTAAGTTTTGTTATGTTAAGACAAGAAGAGAAGGAGATACGCTGAGTAACATGAAAACATGCATGTTTTGGGTTAACAAATACAGTCAGTAAAGAAAGAAAACCTATAAAACAATTCTGTCCTAGCCTCCAACTCATACCGTGATCAAGTGTTTACCCACAGCCTCAGGAAAGTGAAAAGGTATGACATCTATAATAAACTCTATGCAGCTTATTTTCAATAAAATGACCTTTATGTCATTATCTGCCACTATTTCCTTCATAATTACTGCAGGCAGCATTTGCAGAAAAATCCCTTTTTATCCCTTGTAATAGTACTACTTGATACGTCAAGTGCTTTTCTGCTCTAAACTGTAGGTACTCAAAGCAGTAACTGAATTAAAGCAGTGTACTCAAAACATCGTTATTCAAAAGAATCACAGCCCTGCTTAGATTGTGACTCAAGTATTGGAACTCCATTTGCCTTTGAAAAGTATATAATCTAAGTTGTTCCTCAGATGGTGACAACTCAGAGCAACTCTTAAAAGTTTAGAGGCTTATCTTCATTTATATCTTTAGTTCATGTAGCAGGTAAAAAAACCTTTCGAATGAGGGACTACTAACTCAGTCTTTGGAATGAAAAACGTTAAGTTCCTAATTACAAAATCTCACTTATAAGCATGCTACAGAACATACCATTAGAACCCCAAGGAAGAGAATACTAATAGCCAAAGACTACTTACAGTTCATGAAAAGCAGAAAGAATCCCCAAACAACTGAACGCTGTGGGTTTTAACCACCCAAGTAACTAAACAGCTCCATCAAATCAGACAGGACCTCTCAGCTTTGACCTTTAACTGTTCTCTTGGATACATTAATGGCTTTCTTGGGGGAGACCTTAACTAGCCCTACAGCTTAGTACTAACTCCAGTAAGTTTTTTATTTGGCTTTGGAACATGGAAACCATGATCTAGCAGAGGAAAAATGATACTAGTAATTGTTTTCATAATCACAACTCAACCACTCTGCAAAACGCCAGCGTATTTTAACACAAGTAATGAAGTAGCCTGACTAGCCATTGAAATGGGTCTCTTCCTCATGTAATTTTAACTTGGAAAATGGGAAGAATGACACAAAGCCAAATCTCTTGTTCGCAGTTGGGAATTATTTCCCCATCTTATCTCTAAACATCAGAATCTGAACCACAAAAACCCAAAGAAAGTCTAACTTACATAAACTCTATTAAAAAAAAAAAAATTCAATAAGGTGTAGTTGTGTTTTCTTTTATCAACTTACCAGTGACAGCCAGTTACTGCAGTTCTGTCATTCATGTGTTTTTAATTCTTTCTCTAACAGACTTAAACCACACTTTTCTCCATAGCTAAGATGCTGGCTCCCCAAAAACTGCATTAGCTTATTAAGGTTACATATTTGGAATTCCTTTCTTACTCCTTCCATTGGCTCACTGTTTCTCCAAATTATCAGACATCTTCCCTTTATTTCTCAGTCCTTTTCCATTTCCTATGTTTGCAATTCATCTCATAATCAGCTGGCTGGTATTCTAAGACATAAGAAAAGGTGAAAGGCATTAGAAGCAAATCAGATTTCATTTCTCTGCTGCCAAATACACTTCCTGAATCTAAACATAGAATCTAAACAGGACCTAAACATAGCAATCTCTGCCTCCAAGTCTGAGCTTTACAGGGAAGGCAGCATAGTGTTAAGAAAGCACATAACAGAAGGCCAGGATTAAATAGAAAGAGATAAAAGGAACAGACAAGAATATTCAACTAAAGTTGAACTGAGACTCTTCAGTGCTATTTATTACTTTGCGGTACATGAACATGAGTAGTTTACCAAATTCTTCCTCATAAATCAAGACACACACAGATCAGCATTCCATTAAGACATATGTATGGGATTGGAAAAGCACTTAGCAGTGCAAGAAAACTGAAAGCTGGCAGCTATTAAAATAATTTGTTCTGCTTAATTTATTTTGCAAGGGCTAACTGATTCACTGACAAGTGAGTAGGTCATATTCTACTTTTCATATAGCACAGTACTATTGTTCAAAGTGTGTACAGAAATTATTAGAAAGCGTGTTATCAATACAAGCCTATGATTCTAGCATTTTATTCAAATCACAAAACCTTTACTTTTACAAAAATCAGTGGATTTCTGTTTAAGGGAAGTAAAATATTAAAAGAAAGTGTTTTGCAAATTTAAGTACTCCATTTTTACTAGCTCCTGGGAAGTAATCAACTGAGGAACTCTGCATTATTCAGAAATACTAAAAAAAAAAATTTAAAATTTTGAAATAAATACAATCTTTGAACACAGACTGCAAAAGTAAGAATTCCTTAAGAAGTGATCACTGACCACCTATTCTGAAACAAACAAAAAAAACCCTGTTTGGTTATGAGGAAACACTGAGATTGAAATATGAAGCGAATTCATTTTTTAAGGGTTTTGTCTGAAGGACAAAACACACATTTATCTTTTGTTACCTTTTCACCTCTAAAAAGAGATTAAATTCTTGCAAGTTAGAATGAATGAACGCACATTCCTGTTTTGATGGATTTTTATGTATTCTTAAGCGTTGTACATAATAAGCAACTTTTCAAAGATTTCAGGAGCACAAAACATGTTTGTGCCTTTCTAAATTAACATTTAGGAGCAAATCAGGTTTTATAATTTATTTGAAGCATTTATATTTTGACCACAAAGACAGCAACCAAAACATGAGACACATAAATTGAAGAACGATATTAACTAAAATATTACATATATTATTTACTAAAAATACCACAGTTTCAAGCTATAGATCAATAAGAGCCTTGATTTCATTAATTTTGGTTTGTTTTACTTCACTTGCTGAAGGCTTTTTGGTAGCAAAGGCTCCTGCTGCAAGTTCCCTCTTCTTATTCTGAATTTTCAGCATATTTTCTTCCACTGAATCCTTCACAATGAACTGAAATACAAAAAAAGCCCCACTGAAATGGATTTATTTTCTTTTAAATTAAGTTGAAGATGAGAGATTTAGGTACTTTGGAAAAAAAGATTAAAAAGCTAAGTATCCTGAAGCACAGTTACATTATTTCATTATTTGTAAAGGAAACAAAAGAGGCAAGGGTTATAAAGCAGTTGGAGGAAAAGGTTCGGTGCCTTTTTTTTTTTTTTTTTTTTTAACAACACTTACAGGAAGGCTATCTATCTCTTTGCTCCACATATTAGAAGAGAATCTGTCTTCAATTTCCCAAGTAATATTTTTGTGACTGGGTATTAACAAGACAGACCAGCTGCTCTTACGCCACTGAACAAGCTGCTACGACAAAAGCAAAAGCATTCCGCATACCCTCAAGATAATAAACTGTAATAGCCAGACTACGCAACAGCAACATCTTAGTCACTCAAAATAGCTCAACGCAGACATTTAATTTCTAAAATTATTATTTCACAGGAAATAGGTTGCATTTATAAAATCTTATAATCCAAAGCCCACACTTCAAAAATCACACCACAATTTAAGTTTACTGGTGAGATATATGATGTTAAAATTATTTTTAAAATATAGTACAGCTTTTTTGAAAACAATTTATTTATTCATAACCAGAAAACTGTTCAAACAGATCATGTCTCAACTCACCTTAGTAATAACAACATTATGCTTCTGACCCAGCCTGTGACACCTGTCAAAACACTGGTCTTCTGCAGCGGGATTCCAAGCCTATCAGTAGCAGCAATGAACAAGTTAAATAACCTCCTTCAAAGTACATCATAAGATACACATGGAATCACAAAGAAGTTATTGTACCATCAGCTCTTGAACAAATACTGCTTGCAAGTTAATTTCTCCCAACCTAATGTCTCACTCTGTCAGTATCCTGCTATAAAGAAAGCTTTGAGAACTTCTGGTTATATATTCGTAACAACAAGCGGGAACTTTAGGCAAATGCTTTAAAAACCAAGTCTGTCAGTACTCTAGAAGACATTAAAACAATCTTGTTATAATTTTAATTCTGAAATAAACACTGCATATACTAACTGCCTCAGTACCCCTTTCCTGATAGCAAAATCTAAGCCAGCTGAACTAAGTCAGTCCCCTGACTGTTAAGAAAGCCCATGCATACTTCCATTAGTATATGCAATAATCACTGTTAGGTAAACAAGAAACTCTCTGAACACAAAATGGTAGTGTAGCTGTTCCTACTTATGCTTAGAACACTAAATGTAAGTATTTGTGAAATGCCAAGTTTGTGCTCTGCATTTTTCCAGCATGTTTTTTTTCTATCTAAAGGTATAGTACTACTAGTTCTCACAGAATGTTTATTTAAATCTCCCTGAAATATAATAATGTTCCGTCTGGGATAAGCAAGTCTCGTGCAATGGGCTCACCTTGCTGTGTCACCCACATACTCATTATCTAGGAATTCTTCTTAATGACTCCTTTCTACGGAAGGGGGAAAAAACAGCACTAGGCTAGCACAAAAAATTCATTTGAGATTTTAAGAACCTCTGATGCCTAACACACTTAAGACATCAAGCTGCAAGACAAAAGCCAAACAAGTCTTGCTTCTCCAATCTAAGGTAGCAAGCAGAAGTGATGTATCTGTCACTGCAAGATGAACATTCCTGGCAAGCTATGTACAGCAAACCATTGTAAGACTCATCTGACTATACAAACAAGATGACGTCGAGGCAAGACCTAGCCCAAACATGCACAAGCATGTTCCACTCTATCTTTGCTGTAGTCGAGGGGGACCAAAGCGTACTACTCTTACTCTTCTTTCATCAGTCCAGCAAAGAAAACTGAATTGCAGTATTTCTAGGCCTTTCTGCAATATCTCATACGAAGGATACTATAATTTACATGGGTAAATACAAAGAAACTCGAGTCTCAGAGGAACATCTGTGTACTTGTGATACTCTCTCATTAAAGGTTTGTTTTTCTTCCTGAAGGTGAGAATTCAGCAGATATGATTCTATTTAAACAAACAAATTTAAAAAAAAAAGGGGGGGAGATGGGGAAGAAAGTAGTCTATGGTTGGATAAATGTCCCTCCCTTGCACTGTGGTGTAACACCTTTCAGAGAAAGTATGCAGACCTCTAAGCTACAGTTCTACAACAAATCCACAGAATTTGTGTAGAAAAACTGGTTACCTCACTGGCTCCAGAGGTGTTTCTGCTTCTTAAATCCTATTATTGCTGCTAATTCACTTCAAGGAATGCTAATGCATGACCGAATCTCATTCAGCGCTGAACATTCAAAAGTGAGATCTGCTGCCCCTTCATCAAATACAAGTAGTCAACCACTGCCACTTGGGATGGTTACCTGGTTACCAGCAGGAAGTTGTTCAATGGTGTATAAGGGCTGCAATTATATTTGGCTCTGGTTTGTGAGGTATAACTATGAACTGTGGATGACTCAGTGTTAACAATGCTTATCTTATATTCTTACAACTTTTTGCCCCAGGACAGTGTATGCATTATACCTCATTAATTATCTTCACAGAAAATGAAAATTCTCTTGGACTTGCCACAAGTTTTCTTATTCAGAGAATTGTTTAAAAAAAAAAAGGGGGAGGGGGGAAGCAGTTGGACTAGAGGGTGGTATAGGTCCCTTCGCACTGAACTATTCAATGCAACATATACAGAAACAATACTGTGAAAATGTGTCACAATTCATAAAAAACCTTTTTCCAAGGCAACTTCTCCACACTCACATTTAGTTTTTTTGTTTATTAAGTAAATAGCTTTTGTCTTCATGCTGTTATTATCACTAACCTGATTTCCAAGCTAGTACTTTTTCTTTACTATTGGTGTTACCAGATGCCCAAGTCCAAAACTACACTATTATTTTCATTTACTTTAGTTTTGTTTTCAAGTGCACAAACTGCAGAATTTGTCTCCGTTTCCAACTGCCAAAAAACCAGGACAGTAGAGTGGAGGAGTAAATAGTGGGAAAGGGAGGAAGTGAACAGAAAAACTTTGATTTTGTATAAAACAACAAGACATTAACCAATGCTATTAAGAATGCCAGTTTGCTATCAATAAATGTAATCTACATTTTTATTCCTTACAAACAATTATGCATTCCCATTTGCTTTAATGAAAGGAAAAAACCCTCTTAAATTTAGATCATCACCATCTTTCTCAGTCTTCTGAAACCACAAAAGTAACCTCAGACTAATGACTATTTATAAAAAAATTCACAGAAAAACCAAAAGAGGCTAGAGCAGAGAGGCACTGCATTGTAACACAGAAAAAAAATACTGTTCCTGAAATTCCACTTCATGGCTTTTGAAGTTATTAAATGGAACAAACAGAAAGCCACATTCAGAAGTATCAGAAAGAAAGAGGAAGAAATAAAGAAGGAACTGCTGTCAAACGCTACACCGTAAGGTGTCACACCACTACGTTAACGGTACTACTAGCAGTCTTTCCATTCACAGTAAATACATGGACAGCACAAAAATAGTTAAACCAAAAACATGCCAGGGAAACAAACGAAGAAAAGCCCTATTTACCCTTTAACAGACGCTTGTCATTCATTCTCAGAGGGGCTTTCCTTCTACCTCTTAGCAAAACATCAAAGGAGCTTCACCTAGATTAAGCCAGATCATTATGAACAACCCATTACTCACGGGATCCATTAAAAACACTCGGGAAGCTGCTGTCAGATTTAATCCAACTCCACCTGCTTTCAGAGACAAAAGCATTACAGTTGGGGATCCTGCTTGGCTGCTTTGGAAACACCGAATCACTTCTACTCTTTTCTTCTGTGCCATTGACCCATCCAAACGAGTAAAGGCAAACCCTGATTCTCTGAAGAGAAAGCAAAAATGTTCAATTTAACAATCCATTTTCTGTGACAGCAGGAAATAAATATATTAAAATCCTCACCTCTACTTTGAAATGCTTATTTACAATTCTGCATTTAACAGGTGATACATTAAAAATAATATGAATGAGATTCATGGCTTTATTCCACTAAACAAAGTAATTAAGTAATTTGTTCCTCTTCTGAATTTCTAAAAATCAAAAGGATACTATATTCTTTGAGAGATCTTTCTAAAACACCACAAAAGCATGTGTTTATTAAAAATGACAGTAGTTCTACTTACTTCAAGGGATTTTCTATCAGTGACAGGAAAGATGTGAACTGGGAAACAACAAGACATTTAGCAGTTGGATTATCCCTCCGTAGTTCTATCAAAGCATGCATAAGAGCATTTATCTGAAATAAAATGAAGATTTATACAGCTTATTCTGACCTGGTTAGATTCCACTCCTACGGGTGCTTTGATAAAGTTCACATCAATTGAGAAATCACCGTTCAGTAATACCTCTTAAACGAACTAATCTTAAATTCTGTGGGTAGGGTTTCTTTTAGTTTCCAAAGGAAACTAAGGTTGAACTCTCTTAAAGGACACAAACTACAGGGTGATTGATGGTGCTTCAGGGAAGAGGGTTCACAAACACATTCTCCAGTCACTGTCAGGAGTCAACAAGTCCCCTACCGCCAGGGCACATGGAAAAAAGGAACAGAGTACTGGAACTCTGAAAAGCAAGGCTTATGCAAGGGACAGCCACAAGGTGAGTGCCCTACTGTAGAGTAGCCACACTGTGAGTGCCTCTCAAGAAGCGAGAAAGGCTTCTCCCAGGAATATTCATTCAAGCTATGCAAGACCCTTGGTGAGGTATGACAGCAAATAAAGAGGCACCAGAAGCACTCTTGGGACCAACATGAGAACAAAAGGAGCAAGGAATTTGATTGGAAGCAGAACAACACTGCCAGTTTTCTCATGTAAAGTTTAGCTATGATGAGGTAAAGAACCACTAACTAGAGAAAGCAAGTGAATGCACCAGGTTAAAAAAAAAAAAAGAAAATCTTAATTTATTCTTGAGCACAACATCCTAAATTAGTTCTTAGTTCTCCACAGAAAGATTTTTAGGGAATAAATTTATAAACAACTTTTGAAAGAACAATAACTTCATTACAAATTAAAATTAAAAATGTAATGTTTCAGAAAAGCAAAGCAATCTCAAAACAGAAAGGTCAAAGTATAAGCAGGAAGATTTAATTTTTGGCAACGAATGCACAATGAAGGTGAGGAAAAAAACCCACATGGCAGACCTTAAAAAATGGGTCCGCAAAGTAAAATAAAAATATCTCACTTGTTTATCTGACAAGTGTTATATTGAACATATGATGTCCATTTAGCTTTTCCCTCTAGACCAGAATATATACTCTTTAGACAAGTTGTAAGAAAGGAGGATTTATTTAGATTTTTAGTTCCCGTAAGTATATCAGGAACTGAATAGTTTCAGTGGTTATAGAACTAACCTATCTTCAGAAACAGAAACAAAATGCAAAGCAACAGCTCTTTTACCAAATTATAATTAGTACACAGAATCACAGAATCGCAAGGGTTGGAAGGGACCTCGGGAGATCATCTAGTCCAACCCCCCTGCTAAAGCAGGCTCTCCTAGAGCATTCTACACAGGACTTCATCCAGGCGGGCTTTGAATATCTCCAGAGAAGGAGACTCCACACCCTCCCTGGGCAGCCTGTTCCAGTGCTCCGTCACCCTTAGAGTAAAGAAGTTCTTCCTCATATTCAACTGAAACCTCTTATGTTTCAGTTTGCACCCATTGCCCCTAGTCCTGTCGCTGGACACCACTGCAAACAGACTGCTTCCATCCTCATGACTTCCGCCCTTAAGATATTTGTATGTGTTGATAAGGTCCCCTCTCAGTCTTCTCTTCTTCAGGCTGAACGAGCCCAACTCTCTCAGCCTTTCCTCGTAGGGGAGGTGCTCCAGACCCTTTATCATCCTAGTTGCCCTCCTCTGGACTCTTTCTAGGAGTTCCTCATCTTTCTTGAACTGGGAAGCTCAGAACTGGACGCAGTACTCCAGGTGGGGTCTCACCAGGGCAGAGGAG
>NW_009258951.1:1396890-1416470 GCF_000687185.1 Egretta garzetta
CAATTGATGAACAAGTTGAAAAGACTGGGCCGAGTACTGAGCCCTGGGGAACCCCACTAGCTACCGGCATCCAACTGGACTCTGCCCCGCCGATCAGAACCCTCTGAGCCCTGCCATTCAGCCAGTTCCCAATCCACCTCACTGTCCACTCATCCAACCCATACTTCTTGAGCTTCCCTATGAGGGTGTTATGGGAAACAGTGTCAAAAGCCTTGCTGAAGTCAAGGTAGACAACATCCACCGCTCTCCCCTCGTCTACCCAGCCGGTCATGCCATCGTAGAAGGCTATCAGATTGGTCAGGCATGATTTCCCCTTGGTGAATCCATGCTGGGTACTCCTGATGATCTTCTTTTCATCTACTTGCTTGGAGAGGACACTCAGAATGAGTTGTTCCATCACCTTTCCAGGGACAGAGGTGAGACTAACCGGCCTGTAGTTCCCTGGGTCCTCCTTCTTGCCACTACATCTATGTAGTGCACAACAGCCAGCATTAAAGTACAACTGATGGCCCTTTTGCCTTGTTTCCCTGCTGCAAAATCTGTTTGTGATGAATTTTGATCATGCATTTTCTTCTGTGCTGCCTAGACACGCTGTGCAGACTTTTAAATAATCACTTAAAGTATGTTATGCATACTTAATATGTTCAGCATATTTACATAAAAATTCTAGAGACTGCTCTACAAAACCATAGTGAAAGCCAAGTGAAACACAATGGAATGTACCTTTGAACTGGATATCCACTTCTGATCACACTTCTTTCCATTACTGGAGTCTATTTCCTCTTCTAGGGGACATTCCACCAAGTGCTCTGCTCGAAGCTCATTCCTACAGAGAGGGCATTTGGCATTTGGCTACAAAAAAGCCCAAATAACATTTGAAGAAACATATTAAATCAAATTATTTATAGTAAGTACTAAAGATCACCATTATAGAGCACTTTTTACGAAATTACATTAATGCTCGTACAAAAAAAAAAAATCCTGAAGGAGTACATTCATTCTTGCAACACACTGCTTTGTCATTTCTGACATAACAATCAAAGTATTTTATTTCTGAGAACGTTAAGGTGACATAAATGCTACAGGTTTTAAAAAACACTCAAGCCTTCCTTAAAAGTAGTCTTCTTTCTGAGTATATTTATGCTTGAAATAAGCAGCTCAAGATTTAAAAGCAAGCAGATACTTGGGCTATGGGGAGAGGTCTATTAAAAGTATCAGAAAAATAAACCATCTTTCAAAGACAAGATCTTTCTTAGTTACAAACAAAGAATGACCTTTTACCCTTTTTCTTCAAAGCCTGCACAGAAATAATAGCAGTGTGATGAAATACGCTTTGTCAGGGCCAGACACCGGGTATCTTCTCTTTTTTTTCCCCAACAGACATGAGAAATGAGACATAATTTAACACCAAAACCTTTTTTCTCTGAAGCATATTCGAGGTAAGGCAAAGTTTAGAATTTATACGATAGCACTTCCATAGGGCTACTCACAAAATTTAACAAAAGACTGTGTGCACTATACAAATACACAACTTGGCAGAGCAAAAATGACAGACACAAAAAACTTTTGCCTAACAGAGCAACCCTTTAAAATTAGCTAACTCAGTTTATATAGCAATCTGGCCACACAACCAAGGCATCTTTAGACAGGCTGCAAAGCAGACGAATACTGGGGGCCACTAATCTGGAATGAACCTCTAGCCAATTAAAGAGGCTGACAGTCATAGTCTGCATACATGAATTTTTTGCAGCAATAAAGACAACCTTTCAAGAGACAGAATCTTAACACAAAAGAATCTGAAATAACAGTCTCCAAAACATAGTAACAAATGAAGCATTCCTGACTTGGCAGCAATTCAAAAATCCTCCAATGACAAAGAAAAACAAATTGATTCTAATAAACCTGAAAAAGTTTTCTGGAAAAAAAATCCTAAAAGTACCCATAAAGACTTTTTTTTTTTTTTTTTTTTTTTTTAAATAAAAGGCTCACATCATTCTGCACCCCTTCTCCAATTTAGTACTGTAATTAAAAACAACAGAAAACCCAAAACACAGCTGAACAATGCCAACACAGATATGGAAAACTTGCAGTGAAAGCATATGAAAGCAACAAAAACTCTCTTGCAATCAAGAACTAGAAGGAAAAAAAGAATGTTTTAATGCATATCTGGCAAGCTTTTACAAAAATGCAGTTAATACACACAGGCATTAGATTACTGTAGAGATTTTATAGCTTTATTGGGACTTCTGCATAGGATCTCTACTTACTCACACAACTCTGAACTCAATGAAAGACTGAAATGAATAAGGTGTTGGCTCTCAAGCTGTTAACCACTAAAGCTTTTCCAGTTGCAGTAAATACTTTTAGGTTAGCATTAGAAAGATAAAATGGTCTCCAAGTTTGTAAAGGCCAAACTTTTCACGCAGCAGATTTGTTTTGGCAGCTTCACATCCCATTCCTCAATGATGGCTTAATATTCTCATTTCTATTAATAAGTGCATTCACAGGCATCTTGCCTGGAAGAATTGTTTTAAGGCAGTAAGTAAAGTACCTTCTCTAACTAATTACTAGGAAAGAGTTGCATTGTAACCATTCTGGCACAGGAACTACCCAACTGAGATGCAGCACTAGGACAATGTGGAAACAGTAATTCCCCAACTCTGGAATTTAGATATCTGTCAGTGTTTTGCCTAGAAGCTGCAAAAACTTCTTTAGGAACCGATTTAAATCAGGAATCATTCTGAACATAAGAAAGACTTACTCACTCACTGCTCTGTAAACTCACGCTAGTTCAGCTTCAAAGGAGCAGAATCTAGAGCCACCTCTGTTCAGACTTCACTACTATGAAGTGATCTGTGGACCAATGGGGGATTCAACAAAGGCCCTAGTTCTGCAGATTCCAAGGTCCCTTCTAGGCAAAGCACAGTAAATAATTTACTGTACAGTCAAGTAATACAAGTTCCATCACATCATAACCTGCCTAAATACACCTGAAGGTTGAGTAGGGGCACCAAAGGCCTCTGCAAGTGCTCTTTCCTTAGAGAGTAATTTCACATCATTAGTTTCCCCTCAAAATTCTCAGAAACTCTCAGCTGGGATATCTGCATCAGAACCTTGTGTGGCCGGCAATGAAACAAAGTCAATCTACATACCAGACAGACAACACTTCCTACCTTTGTCTTGTTAGCTTGACTATGCACAAGCAGGGACTAATTTGTTCCCTGCTGCCTCCTATAAGGAACACCAGGTTTAGCCTAGCCCTTGCAGCCCTTCCGCTGAGTAGGAGGCAGAACAATTCCAGAGAGGAAGTGCAGTAGCACTAGATACAAGTGGTGAGACTACCACGCTATCAGATTGCCCTAGAAAGTAAAGGGCAAACAAGAAGTAAAAGTATAGCTTAGAAGCGCACAAGAAAAATAAATGCTGTTTCTCAAAAAAGCGATCGAAAGACGCTCATCCACAAGCTTATTCTGGAGAGAGTCCAGAGAAGGGCCATAAAGATGGCCCTCGAGCAAGGCAGCCATTTCACTGTAGAAGCTTATCAGCTTGGAATAAGGAGAGCAGACATGATCTTAGTTCAACAGTCAGCTTCTAATACACAGCTTTGGTCTCTTTTAAGCACAACATATACATGCATCACGTCACATACAAGCAGCGAAGAGGCATCCAGCCATATGGAGGTATACAATGCTGCACTGGATGCCATCACTTTTACCCTAGGGACAAAATAAGTTGAGGTCTAGGGAAAGGTCTTTGAAAGTACTGATAGGCCTTTACACTGTTCGGTTTGACAGCTACTCTCTCCATAGTTTGACTTCAGGCCAATAATTTTTATAACCCAGCTGTAAACTAGGTTTACACTGTTCACCATTTATGATTTAAAAGAACAATAGCTAGATGATAACCTCTGGTGATATCAGTTCAATGCTTCTGAATCACTATTACAATTAACTGTAACCATAGAACAACCAACCTGTTCACTTCTGATGACTTCAAAAATACACGGCTTACAAAACACATGCGCACAGCGTGTTATCACAGGAAGAGTCAGTGATTCCAAGCAAACTGCACATTCTTCATCTGAACCAGAGCTCAGAACCAACTTCATTTTACTCACTAACGTCTCACGCAGTTCTTCAGGAGTTTTATTATCTGCACATATAGAAAGATACTCAAAAACAGATTTCCATACAGGAAACACACTGAGCTGGCACACATCACACAGTTCCATTGCTCACAAAGCAATTAGGACAGTTTATACACAATGAGGATATAGCCTACAATGTATAAAAACACAAGCTGCCAAATACCACAGAAAATTCTTACTGTTTCAAAACACATTAAGAGTAATCTTACTTGAAAAAATAGTAATTAGGAATTCAAAGAGCCTCGACTACATGCTCAGTGATAAGTACACGTGCAACACAAGGCATCATGGGAACAAGCAATGTTCATATGGCAGCTTCTTAAGTAGTAACAGCATAGTAGTAATTACAGAGATGACACTATTTATAGTTAAGATTGCTTTATTTTTTAAATAAAGAAACTCAAATCATACTCACTAGTTACTAGTTAATTTCTAAATAATTACAGAACAATTATCCAATCATTTCTCCATCCTGTATTTTTCAGGAAGATAAATCACAACCTTCTAAAAAAGGTTCTGACCATATTTCATTGGTCTTACAGTTTCCTGAAAAAAATCACACCTACACCAATGGCATCTCAAAATAGGATTTTTCAAAATATTGAGAATTCTCAAATTTAGAGTATTTCAAACAGGCTATACCTTCTTTTGAAAGAAATGCATATAATTTTTAACACTTTGCAGCTGTACAGTTCTGGCTTGTCAAAAATAAAATTTCACTCTCCTTTCAGTCCTCTGTGTTCAACCTTCCTTACAGCCGTAACAAAGTCAACAGTTTCCTATTCTGCTGAAGAGGCAATGGTTCTGCTGACATGGCTACCAATCTACAAGCCATCCCCCAAAGCTCCTCTACATCTTCTCTCCTGAGGCAAAGAAAAAGATTTGCTGTAAAAGCACTTCTGTAAATTATTACAACAACAGATACGCTGCTTTTTAACAAGCCTTCTGCATTTGGCTCTGCAGAGGTCCTCTTCAGTCACTTCTGTATGGGCTGTCAAAGCTTATTAACTCCCGCTTCTAGCTTTGACAACTACTCATACTTCACAGCTTTCGTTCATATTTGAATATGTGTTCAAGCATCCACTTCTCAAACATATTCAAACATATTATGGTACGAAAAATATAAAAGTAGCAAAGCTGAAAGTTCAATAAGCCCATCTGAAAAGAGGAAGGCTGAAGCTAGAAAGTCTGGACAAGATACAAATGTGTTTCTGTTCTTGAATACAAAGTGCAAGTCCTCTTTTTAGAAACAGAGGAACCAAAAGCATTCACTCACCAGCTGAAAAACTAGAAGATGTATTTATACAAAGATGAGGATGACAACAAAGCTGCCTCAATCTGAGCAGGACACCAAGGATGTCAGCATAGTGAGCTAGTACAGTCCCTTCACTGAAAAATCTGAAGAAAAGTTTTATCATTAGTGTGAAATGCTACAGCCTGAAGTAACAGATGACACCAAGCAACAAAGTTTAGCTGTTAGAATGATGTTCTGATTTTTCACTTTCCTGTTTGATTATATTTTCTCCAATCCTCTTCTGAAACAAGGTACAAAATGCTACCAGTAGCATGTTCTACTATAAGAAATGCTAATGTGATGACAACAATTTTAAGGCCATTCTCTATGTATCTGGTATCCCTTTCTGTTTCTCATCAGACAGAACTTCTAATATATAGTTCTGCACAGACTCTACTTCAACTCTTCAGAACTGAACAGATGCTAAGCTAATTTGCAATTTTTAGCTTCTGGCATACAAACTGACACACTTGGCTACCAGAGCTAACATAATAGAAACTTCCGAAAGACAAGCCTGTGATACCAAATGTCAGCCTTCAGGATTAAGACAGCCTTCTACTTACCTGCTAATAGCAGCTTTGCCCTCCTTCTTAACAGACTGATAGATGTGTCTCTCTTCCTCTGTAAGTGTGACATGCTGAATAAGTACTTTACGTTCTGGCAACTCCAAAATGGGTTTTCCTTTAACTTTACTTGTTTTAGTTCTTCTAAGGGTAATACTCCTAATCAGACATTGTAAACGCCTAAAAATACAAATATAGACAACATATTATGCAGCTGAGGTTGGTTTGTTTGGGGTTTTTTTCCAGTTTATTGCATAAATGCATGTTGTGTATGAAATCCAAGCCCAGTTGTACAATATGATTCATTAATCTGAAATATTAAATATTTTGAGTTATTTAATATTTATTAATTTGAACTAAAAATTGAAATAAGTACCCAAGTCCTCCTGGAGCTCCCATTGTGACTGGACGTTGAATTGTTCTGTGCCACCACTCTCGATCAGTAAAAGGTTTCAGTTTTAAGAAGGAAATAAGAGACCACAAATCCTTCACCGAATTCTGAATAGGTGTGCCTAAACAGAAAACAAACAAACAAAAAAAGATTGTAAAACCTCAAAGAAACTAAAAAAATACAAATTTTTAGTCAAAGTGAAAGTTCTGTGCTTTCTCCAAACCATACACCATGGACAAGGTCTCTCATATACTTAGTGACATGCCAACCTAGTTAATACATGCTATTTTCTTAATTAAAATATTACAAAACACTTAAATATATGAGTGAGAAAGCTGCACCTCTCAGTGCTAGGAAGACTCGGATGTTAATCTTTCCATTTCAGCTTCACCAGCAGTGGTTACATCATCATTTTCTTTAAATTACATTTAAGGATCATATGCCTGCATGGTCCCTGGCAAAGCTACTGAGATTCATATAAGTACATAAGAATGTGAGCTTCTAACCAGACCTAACGTGCCAGTTCATAAATAGACCCCTTTCTACTTGCACATCCACCCAACCTGTGTATCAAAAGTTATTTTAAAATTTGTGTCTACAAACTGAAAAAAACCAAAAACTAAAAAAGCAGAACCCC
Source organism: Egretta garzetta (assembly GCF_000687185.1). Classification (NCBI taxonomy): domain Eukaryota; kingdom Metazoa; phylum Chordata; class Aves; order Pelecaniformes; family Ardeidae; genus Egretta; species Egretta garzetta. Next base: position 1,403,923 of record NW_009258951.1, read on the forward strand.
AAACATAAAACCAAGCAAATAAAATCAAAAACAACTAAAAGAAGACACACCTAAATCACTGCCCAAAGACAAGTTTAAAAACATTCCAAGTGAATCTGACAGAGACAGACATTAACCACCTCCCAGAAGAAGCCAAAGTAGAAACACCAAGTGAGAAACATGAGATGGTATTATATTAAGATGATTTGCACCGCATTTCCTCTGCTGTCAAATATTTTACCTGTAAGTACCCATCTTCTGTGTCCCTCCAGATTTAAGGCAGCTTTAGTTTGCTGAGCATTTGGATTTCGTATAGTGTGCCCCTCATCCAACACAATTCTCAGCCACTTGACTTTGTGTAAAGGGCTGTCACCTCTGGTCTGAAACACAGTATTTTTTAAACCTTTGACTCAAATTAAAATTCTTTTTTTGCAATTTGGGTTAAGCAAGCTATTAATATAACAATTCCACAACTAATAATGGATAGTATTTATTCGCATCTTGTTTATTTATCAGCACAGAAGAGCAAAACTAAGAATGAGGTGTTCCTTCTTTTAATGATTCCTGGAAAACGTTAACAGTCTTCTCATGCTGGAATATGAGGAATGAGCTACCTCAAAAATAAGCTAAGCTTGAAAAGAAGAAAGGCTTCAAAGACACAGAGATACAGAAAACGGATCAGAGAGCAAATTAAAAGTTTATGTTATACTTAAAGATGTCATCTTCAGGCTTTTAAAACAGCTGGAATTTCTGCAAAAACATCACTTTACAAATATATCTCATCCAATGAGCTACTTGGTTACAGCCCACATGCAACAAGAACTATGGAATTGTTTCTATATGCTCCATATTCTTTGAATTTGATAGGGGAAGGCAGAAACAGGAGCCTCATGCCACTGAGATTTGGGGACATTTACATACTTGCCAACCTTTTCTATCCTTAAAAAGTCTCTTCCTTAAGCTGCCATAATTGCAGCCAAATAATTTTCTCTACAGGACCAATCAATAAAAAACTCCCTTCATTCCCACAGCAAACCCGTAAGAAAGTATGTAAAGCAGAACTACAGCTATAACCTTTTGATTGCCTACCAGAATAGCACTTGAATATACTGCCATCATTAGCTCAAACACCGTCAGTCTTGAACAGTAAGGGATCTTTAAAGAACACTTTTTCTCATGTACTTACTCCATGATCACTAGCTAAGATGTTGTATGTTGTCAGAACTATGTCTTGCTCTGAAAGAACTGATGGGTCTTTGCTTCGGTCAGAACCATAATAAACATAAATATTTACATGAAAATCCTGGTGGATATGTTGTTCAAACTGGTCCTGAAAGAAAAGTTGTCAAAAAGTCATCCAAAAGATACTGTGTTACTACCTGATTCTTAGAATAAAATTCTTGTAAGCTGCCCTACCCAAGAACCACTTCCTCTAGCCCTGTGACATTTTACATGCATTTATATAACAAAAGCAATTTAAATTTGGGTTTCTTTTTACCTCTCCACCCAGGTGAGAGAGGGACCAGAAGTAGTCACCTCAGTCCTTAGTAACAGACCACAGTATCGCATTCTGATAACTCTAGCTCTACTTCTTGCACAGTATTAATTCACACCCTGATGTTATATGCACTTCAAAATCCAGTTTCTCCCAAACTGTAACAGAAGAGCTTTTATGTTCTCTTTCACTTTCTACCTTAATCTTCTCTTTATTCTTTCACTGTTCATTTACAGCTTCTTCCCCCTACTGGGTTAACCACCTAAGTTTTAACATAAATGACGGTACAACTGTCAGGGTATTAATTTTAAAACCAGTGTTAATATTCCCTATATTTCTTCTGTGAAACACTCAGCATACAGTAATCTCGACAGCCAATAAAAATCAACAATTTGATTTCTGAAGCAGAGTCACAAGTTTTTTTTTTAAACACTCAATTTGGTTTTGAATTGACAAAGAATATTTTTTAATGCTATTTGATGTTTCCCAATTATATGATTTCAATGTTTTACCTACAGTCTAAGATTAAATTGTTTCATTTTCTTATTAATGTTCTAACCACAGACAGTAAAAACTTCCAAATAAAACGTAACTTGAAAGTTAAAGATATCCCCATACTACCTGTATTCAAAACGTCATGAAAACATAAAAAATTAATGCAGAGACAGAGCTAGAAGGGCTCTCCAGCCTGTTCACCCTAGCAGACCTACTCCCACAAATCACCAGCAAGATCACCAAATTACTGAACACCTCTAGTAAATTAAATATCATGTGCAGTATCAATACAGTATAATAGTATTTTATTCTGAGCATGCAAGAAGAAGGACCTGTCTCCTCCACATTCCTCATCTGGTTTAAGGAGTTAAATCACACAAGTTCCAGAAGCGCTAAAGTGAATCTGCCTAGTCAAAAACAGGGAATGGAAAGGGAGCTTGCTCTTTCCGATAGTGGTGAGCTCACTACTTATGAACTGTGCTCTTATTACAATACTGCTCTAGTTTCTAAATTTCTATCAAATAAACTTCCCTTGTGAAAGCAGCTCTGTTTCATAAAAAAGGAAACCCATGACCTTACTAGCATGGGAGACCAGAGGGAGTACTATTTCTACAGCATCATAACCAACATACATCACATTTACACACTAAAACAGCTTAGCACTTACAATCCAGTTACTCAGGACAGACAGTGGACATACAATCAGTGTTGCTCGGGAGCCATCATCAGAATGTTTCTTCTCAACTGACTGAACGCTAGTGGTACCTGAGAAAACGCAAGTCAGATATAGTGGCATAACAGTTCACTTTAAAGCAATGTAGAAGTTCAAGAGACTTATGGTTCCCTGAAGTCATTTCTAAATTTCTTCACCTTCAAAGCAATTTACAAAGACACAAGCTTCATTCATTAAGTCAGATACACATAATACTTCAGCTTCAAAAAACTCAGAAATCAATATTATCCATTTATCCCTTTATTACCTCTTCTCTTTGTTTGTCTTTTTAAACAAGTGGATGAAGGCAGAAGAACAGATGCAAAGCCTGTATCTTCTTGGATAACACAGGAAGTTGCTGCAAAAAGCCAGACAAACACTGATTTTTCACACCATGCAGACCATGTGTGTGCATTCATTTTTATGACACGCTTCATAAAAGTCAAACCTGTTAACCAAATTACTTCTCCTCTCCAATACCATAATGTAGAGTATCTCGAGTTGGAAGGGACCCATAAGGATCATCGAGGTCAACTCCCTGCTCCTCACAGGTCTACCTAAAACTAAACCATTCAGCTAAGAGCATTGTCCAGGCACTCCTTGAACTCTGACAGGAATGTGTGCAGAGTAGTATCTTATACATCTATTTCAGGTTATGAATCTTCAGAGGAATGCTGTTCACCAGTCGTTAAAAAAACCAAAACGGCTTAGCACAGGTTTAACTCCAAGTACTTTAATCCTAAACTTAACTGCTTGCTTCAGAGTACCTGTAACCCTTCCTTTTTTTTCCATGCAAGATACTTAGTTCAACAAATTACACATGGTCTTGCCTCTTCATGATCACATTTCAGGTATTTACCACAAAAGATGGACTTCATTTTTTGAATTTGTTTTTCCAGCCCTAGTGCCCTGATAACAAGTCTATGTCAAATTCTAAAAATCTTAGCAATTCTGTCTTTCACCATCCATTTGACCCTGCTCATAGCTTGTTACACCACCACTCATTCAGCTAAAGAAACAAACTATAACACTTAGCACTAAACCACTGCTTTCTCATTCAGCAATTTCTAAAGTTTCCTCCTTAAAGTTTTGGCTGAATTAAAAAAAAACCCACAAACAAAAAACACCAGTTAATTCCTTTTCCAGTGAATCAGAAATCCTATTCAGTTTGGCTTCAGAAAGGAAGACACCAGGTGCTATGGTAACCAATTAAAAAAAAAATTCCTTGCAACTTACTTTCTGTTTGTTGCAGTAGACATTCTTCAGATTCTCCCAAGTTACTGCTTCCTGAATATCTGGGTTTCTTCGCTTTATCTCTAAGATATCATCATTAAGAAAGAAAAAAAAAAAAAACAAAAAACCTGACAATTCTACTATTGCTTGAATTTACATATTAAACGTCAAGAACATAAAGCAAATGAACTTGACATTGCAAATAAGATACCACTGTAATTTTCTCTTTAGAAGGGTTAGAAAAAGGCAAAGCACAGAACACAGAGCTACACGGGGAAGGATGCTCATAAAACTTGGTACAGATTATCACTGAAGTTCACACCAGTTATAAGAAGAGGCTAGTATGGTGGGAAGGTTGAAACACATTAGCAAGCTTCACAACTTCATCAGCTCAAAGCTGCCTCTGTCAGAAGCATGCCTGCCAAGTATTTCTTAACCACTTAAAAACCCAATTGATACTAGAAGAAAGATTACCCCACAGCCAGTTTTTTAGATGCCACACACTGATGTTATTAGACACCTTTACTACTGACAGAGACATCCAAGCATGCAGTCACGCAAACCACGTAGAACGAGTTAATGCTTTTTAAACATATTCCAAAGTGCAACACAGATATAAAACACTTATGATAAATGTCAGCAGAAATACAGCATACTGAAAGGTGAGGAGACAGCAGGAAAACGTTTTAGGCTAGGGTTATTCATAATCAAGTACCACTTTATTTTTACTCAAAATCTATGTAGCAAACAAACAAAAAGAAAAAGATTATACCAGCTATCTACCTTTTTGGAAGACAACTTGAGTATTTCAACGGAGTAGTTTCAAACTTTTTTACTTTAGAAACACCAGGCTCCATCACATTGCTAGAGTCTTCATAAAGAAGAAATTGGTATTTATAAAAAATATACATAGTCTTCAGCTTGCTTATCAAACCAACTCTAGCGTAACTTCATCAAGAACAAGTACAAACTTCCTTTAAAACAATCTTAGTTCTGCATGGGACAAGTACTACTGATACTGCAATCACAATTTAAAAATAAGAATACTCTTAAAACAATCTTAAATATTTACAAAGTCATAAAATGTGTACTGAGTTTGCAGGTGGTCAAAACCAAACTGTCAAGAAGAAAAACCAAATGTAAGCATTGCACTGTTAACAGTAAGGGCAAAGTTCTATAAAGATTTAAATAATGCTAAATGGTAAACATTTTTTAATGGGTCAAACCTTATTAATTAATTATTTCTACACGGCCTAAAAGGAAATGAGTAACAGCAGCATTAATAGAAAAAATGTGCATGTGAGGAGTTAGGGGGGCTGCAGGGGAGGTTGTTTCGTTTTGTTGGGGTTTTTAAGGTCTTCTACCAGGTAATGAACAAAACATCACCTCTGTGCTCTGCCAATAATAGCATGTCAGAAGCAAATGCAAAAAAGAAAACATATTAGGACACAGTTGATATCAAAACTGAAAGCAAAAGAGCTTGCAGAAAAGTGTTTTGCTATAACTCAGGTTAAGTAAATTCATGCTTGAATTCCAGATTTAAACTTCAGCAAAGATTTTTACTATTAAAAACATTGAATACAATCCTGAAGACAGCAAAACTTGCAAAGACTCAAGAAATAGGCATCAATTTAACGCACAATAGAATGAGAAATGACAGGGGGGAGATGTGTAAGAGTTTCAAAGACATTATCACGTTTGCAGATTAAATAATAGTAGAAACAGGCTCTCCCCTCACTGCTGTAAACAGCATCTTGTTAAAATGCTTGATGCTCTGGGGAAGAAAAAAAAAAAAAAAAAAAGTATCTCACATGTTGCTAGGCATTTCAGCTTTGGTAAAGGCTCTGATTTTCTGGTAACACTCATATTGACCCCCATGAAAGTCTGCATTTTCTCCCTTCCAGAGTACTAATAAAAATAACTTTCATCAGAAGCAGTTCATATTAATGTGTCCCTTTCATTTCTCTTGTGCTATCAAGTTAGGTCATCTGTATTAAAATTCCTTGCATGGGAGGACAGTGAGGGAAAGTTACTGCAAGAAAACTTCAAGCCCCATACATTTCTTTGGTAATTTTCAAGAGCATGATGAGTTACAAAACATACTGACAGCAAGCATAATTTTTCATATACGTGTATAAATTCTCCCAATACAACCTGAAAACTACAGGTGTGATAAACACTTGTCATTTGCTCATTACTTAAAAATATTTCCAAAAAAACCTGACTTAATTACTATCTAACTACTGAAGTTTACTGTTCAAACAAACAAGATTCTAGCAGATGCGTAAGTGCTCCTGTTTCATCTACAAGGAAGGAGAAACGAAAGCAAAAGGAACAAACCCAGAATCCATTTCCTGGATGTAATAAATTTCTTTGCAGGGTGCAACTTTCTCACAAAGCAGTTAAGCTTCTCTTGTGTCAAATGAAACATCTTTAAAGGTATGTTTTAAATACTTCGCCGAGATACTTAGTTTGTCAAGAGTTTGTGAAGACTAGCACTGACCACAGGCTAAGGCTACCCCCAGGTAATAACATTCATTATCATGCAAACATTACTGGACTTTTCATAGTTTGCTGTCACCTTTACACAGTCTGCGTCCATCGTTGTTCATGCTGTTAGTACCAGATTCCTATTGAGGAATGGAAACTTTTATTCTTTAATGTAGCAACTGGAAAAAACGCCAATAACATTATTACACTAATCTGACCAGCGATCAATTACTGCTCTGCAACATGAAAGACCTGCTCAGTGCTGAAAAAGCTGTACTTTTTTTTTTTTTTTTTTTTTTTTAGTTGCCACATACAGACTTCAAATGAAACTGTAGAGAGGCAGAGGAGAGAAACTCAGTCTACACAGCTGCCCTAGAAAGAAAACACACTAGCAATATTTCCCAGGTAATGTTCTGAGGCCAAACACAAAGCATTATTTTGTTAGATTTAGGTAAGTATGGTAAACCGAAAAAAACCCTCCAGCCTTAATAGTGTCAGGGAATATTGCACAATAAATCACCTAATCCTAGCAGTTAGTTTATTTCGTAGGCTTGAAAATGGTATCATAACAAAAACAAAAAGCACTTGAACTACACTGCCTAAGAAGAGTTTGCACATTGATGTTAGTTCACTAAGTGTACTTCCCCCTCCTCTTTTCATTTCAAGTATTTGGCAAAAATATAAACTGAGATTTATTTATTTATGTGCTTTGTACCAAGAACCTCTGCTTGCTGTTTTGGTTGTTTCGGGCGCTTCCTCCAAACCACACAGGAACCATGCATGCACACCCCCAGAAAGAACACCACTTCTATTTGTGCAGAAAATTGTAATAAACAAAAACTGTATATAAAACTTAACACTGAAACTGTCTATGCCTTCATAAATTCTTCATTGAAGTACACTAAAGCATCCACTTGTAAGATAGCAGTCTACAGGCTCAGTTATACACTCTGAAGTAACCACTTACCTTCAACTAATCTACCCTATTCTTCCTCTTATTTGATGTACCTGAATAAATTTTTCTACAGAATGTATACAGAGTTCACCATACAGAAAGTTACTAGGCATAGGTTTTTTTATGAACTGCTGTATTAACTTCATTAAAACAATCTTTTTCTTTCATCTCACCTCATAAAACTTATCACTTGTGATCTTTTCAACAGGAAGAGGCTTGCCATCTTGAAAATTTGTGAGAATCAATGCAATAGTAGTAAGTGTTTTACCCTGCATAACAGAAAAGAATATTTTCCACAGATTAAAACAAACCAAATGACCAACCAATCAAGAAACACGCACACGCACTCTGTATAAAAAAAGATTCAAGCTTGGCAGTAGCATTACCAGTCCCATGTCATCAGCCAGTATTCCTCCATGAACATTTTCAGGTCGCTTCTTTTCTGCAAAATTTGTAAGTATATTGTAATAGAAGTTACTTCTCTCTTCCCAAAATGGTGGCAAATCATTACTGTTCTCACGTGAAACCATCCAAGCTAAAGCCTGCTTCTGATGGGGAAGCAAGAGTGTGCCAACAGCCTGCAAATTAAAGAGATAGGTTATGCACTATTTGCATATTAAATGTGACATTCCATTTTTGGAAGAGAAGTTTTTTATAAAGTCTTTTGTAACTACTAACTTTTTTTTCTGATTCGAGCATCTCCCACATCCAGACAACAAAGTTAAATATGCATATCGAGATGTTTAAGTATTTATATTTTTAGATAAAATGGTTTCTAGCTTAAGAAATACCTCTGTTCCTTCCATTTCACAAGTTTTATCATCTTCCTTCAGATCCTCAAACAATTTGTCAAATTCACTTTTAAGCTGCATAAATGAACACAAAAAATGCAATTAAAATTACTGTAATTAAAAACAACCTTACTAAATAATCAATGACTATTAAATTACAATGGTAATCAGTATAGATAGGTCTACCACTTTAGATCTGGTTTGCCAGAATATGTATTAGCTACTGCTATATAAAAATTAAATTCAGTTTTTCCAAGACAAACACATGCTAATACAAGCAAGAGCTTGAGAAGGGATGGCTAAATATATTCACATCCTTGTACAACACTCACTAAAGTAACTACTTCACTCTAATTTGAAAGAGCAAACAAAAACCAAAACCAAATCACTACCCAACCCTTCATGCATCACCCTGGGCCAAATCTGAAGATAAAAGGTCTGGAATTTTATTTTCATTTGAGAACTTAACACATCTGGTAAAGCATTAGGACAGAGAAAAGAAAACACACCACCACAAGAATGTAAAAAAATTATTGAACAATCAAAACCTCCCAAAATTACATGGGACTCAATGCTGTCACAGTTAAAATGTCTGCTTATAGTATAAAAATGGAAAAGTTAAAAAGTTCAAGATGACTTCAAAGCAAATCTGTGATTCAGAAAAGAAAAAAAAAAGCAACAGACTTCCACTTCTCAAGCACTGTTTTATTAATGAAAAAGTTAAAGGCCCCCACTTAAAATTCCAAATTCCAGGTGTTTAAGTATGAAATGCAAACCTGTTCAGTTGTCAACTGCACAGCAGCATGAACCGGAGCGCTATAACTTGGACCAGCTCTCCCAGAAATCCACTTTGTTCCAAAACCACATTCTGGACCTACTTGCCATTAAAAAGACAGTATTTTGAGACACAATGGTATGATGACTTCCCAATCTCAACTTTCACTGGCTCATGAGTAACAACGCTGATCAGATAGCAGGCTGTAAGACAGTATCTTTCACCATTTGTCTTTTAGCCTCAATTTATCCTTTATTTTCAATGGGCCACAAAGGCTGGCCACAAAGCTTCATAAGACTCACAGGCAATGAGGTTGGGATCCTTCGAGATGGCAACCGTGTTTCTTAAAAATTGTTGCGTTACATGAAATTTGACTTGGTAACAGTATGATGACTGGTAACACAAAATGCTTTTTGATTCCAAATTCTTTTTCAGTTAACTATGTGCAATAGAACCAGTAAGATAAAAACTGGTATCTTGCTATGTGTAAAACAGATCTATCCCTCACCAAGTGTTTATTTCTCCATGCATCCTTACTCCTGACTACCACTGCTTCCACAAAGCCTAGTTCCAGGAGCACAGGTGCTTTTTGCATGAGGCTGGCTCTGCGAAGATTTGCTAAGCTTAATTGTTCAGAGACATCTTGTCTCTGTTTGCTCACACCTCACTAGTAGGATACATGTCCTAGCAGTCTGCTACGAAAAAGCAGTCCCCAAAACTCTCACTCTATGAAAGAGCCTAACCTGTTTCCTAAAAAAAAAAAAAAAATCAAGTTTGGAGAAATGCAGGGAATCATTATGGATTTTTAAAGAACTTATGGAATTGAGTATATTTCTGAGGTTACTCAAATGCCTCTCCAATTGCTAGCAGGTAACATAAAAGATAGGACACAAAAGTATACTTCCTATGAAGTTTAAAATTAATAGCTGTGGGCTCTGCATTACTCCCCAACTAAGTTCAAAAAATCTGTTTGTGAATGACAAGACTATGATGAGGATTAAGCCCTTAAACATTTCTTCCAGCCAGTGGCAAGTTTAACCTGAGTATTTAAAAAGGAAAAAACCCCAGAACTTCAAGACTTACCCTTCAGAGGAGGAGCCAATTTAAATCCGTGCTTTTTTAGCTGATCTAGCACTGCTTCCTTGTTTTCTTCTCTTCCCCAAAAGCTCATTTGTACAGGCATGGTAAAGGCGTTTTTTGCTCCATAAGGGACAACACTGATAAAAAGCAGGAAAAAAAAACCCACAGCAGTAACCTGTTTATTATTTATTTTTTCATAATAAACCTTTGTTATTTCTTCAGCAAGAGGTACTCCAAAGTGCTTATTTTCATCAAAACACAGAATGTTCCACATAGGTGTTAGCACTCATACTGCATAAACCCTTTATACAAACCACCACACGCAGTTAATTTAAGAGTTCCACAACAATGTTTAAAGAATTTTCTCTCACTAGCATGTCCACATTTTATCATATATGGGAAAGACTGAACGGTGTGCGAGTAGTTCAACAGAAGGATAAAGAGTCTGAAAACATGAAGCTTTAATCGTATTACCAAGAGCTGTCATTTCTGTTAAAACAGAATACTTCTAGTTTTCAGAATTTGCTCGTGTAGCAACAAAAACTTTCCATTATTTATATTCATGGAAACAAAAGCATAATCTTCATACTTACCCTTCAACTACTGCTAGTTTGTTGTCCATAATGCCCGCCAATGCTGCTGCTAGTTCTTTTTTTATATGGCCTACCTGGTCTCCATTCACATTATTTACTTTCACTGCATTTTTATCGTAAGGATTATTGGGCTCCCTCTGAAGTGCAACCATTTCATTGTTATTAACCTAACAAAGCAAAACAAACAAATGGCAGAACATATCCATTTAGTTGCAAATTACTTGCAGAAATATCTAATATACATTTAGTTAAATATTTTGAAGATTAATTTGGTATAGCATTCCGTTCCATCAGGCTAATAAGCTACTACTTATCCAAAATACCAAAAGCATTACAGAAAGGCTACCTGATAGATGTCAGCAATTTCAAGAGTATTCCTGAGAGCAAGAAGACCTTCAACTGCTAACACATTTTGTAAGGGGATAAACATCCCTTTTTGTCCACATAAACAGTTCAAAGACCTATCTAGTTTCTTGTTTTCAGTCACTTTCATTTGCCTTACATGGGTGAGCAGAGCTATCAAATAACTAAACCATGTTTGAAAACTTGCTACCTTAATTAAATTTTGAATTAAAACTTTTAGATTAAAGAAGAATGTTGATTACAGCAAGTTAGGAAAAAAAAAATCTATTCAAATTATACTTGGTCAGAAGTTCTAGGAATTTTTGGAATTCAATTAAACGTATTTCTTCTGAAGCTGACAACAACTTTTTCTTCTGCTTTGTAAGTTATCATGCACTTACAATCCCCGTGTAGTATCGTAATCCAACAATACTTCCTCGCAAAGTTCCATATAAGATAGCTGAGTCTGTATCCTCCTCTGTTCCAGAAGTGTCACCTACAGAGAGGAAGTCTTCTAACCCAAGACTGGAGTAAATGTCAGAAGAGGAAAAACGGGAATAGTTTCCTCTGCAGGTGTTATACTGAGAGGATCCTCTTGCAGAATCTCTGCAGAAAGACAAAGTGTGAAATATTTGACAATTACTTTAACAATAATAGAACTATTATTTCCTTGTAATCATTTTACCCCTTTATATAAGGCTACCTATAAACCCATTTTACAACTTTTTCAGATAATATTTACGTGGAAACATTAAAAAATTTTCTATTAGAAGAAAACTTTGCCATTTTTTAATCCCAAATAAATTAGTTTAAGCCAATACAATGAAGGGCTGACAACTTAACTAAACTACTTGTGCATTTTGCCCTATCTTCCCTCATGAATTATCTTTGTCAACATTAAGAATTCTCCAAATTTAGTTACATCTCTAATTATACCTGGCACAGCAAAATTTCCATGTATTTTCCTACCATCAATTTTTTTCCTTGAAGAAAAAGGTTTAAAAAAAGCTGTTTGTAACTGATTAACTCTGCATGATCTCATTCCTATACCCACAAAAGTTTAAATGCCGAAACAACTGTTCCCTACATATTTATTAAGCTTACCTTTCCTCTTTGACATCTATTATTACTACTTTTAATAAACTTTAGAGATAATCAGCTACTCCAACCTAACCTGTGTAATTACACTATGTATCTCTAACACAGACTTCCATCACCCAGGTTTCCCTTTTGGTGGGGGACTGCACCTCGTCACTCATGACTGCACACTAAGGGATGGAACATCTCTGGCCACTGATTTAACATGTTTGAGTGAAGATCAACGTTCTAACAATTGTTTTAATCAAGTAATATGTCACAACAAAATGCCAATGCAAGTTTCAATTCATACGTAATAATCATGACCTTTGGTATACCCCAAAACTACCCTACTGTGTTGCTGGATTAATTTAAGAGTATTGCAAATTAAAATAATGAGTTCCCATATACCAATTATTCAGAGCATTCAGTTTTCTCTGACAGAAAAAAGCAACAGTTTAAGAGGCTTTGCTCTGAGCTAACTGCAGATGAGCCAGCCAGGTGTTAGCCAGAAGCCATTTTGCAACTGCC
>NW_009258951.1:1416802-1418966 GCF_000687185.1 Egretta garzetta
CGCACCCCTCTCCGCGGGGTACCCGGCCCTGCCGCACACCACGTAAGCTTTATCAGACAAGCGGCAGTGTTAAAAGTAAACCTACGGCGGTAGAGACGTAAGCTATAAGCAAGAAAATGAGTTTGCAAAGATGCCAAGAAAATGTACCTCAAAATGGAGTTACAACTCACACAGTTGAGAGCAATGATTGCGTGTAAATAGGAATAAAGAACTGGACGCAATAAAGTGTCTGGCACCTTTAAAAATTAGGACAATAAACTTAAAAAAAATACAAAATGGGCCTATTTTCAGATTACTTTGGTGTTTCTAAAACTGCATCTTAAACAGACTCGGTAGTCACGTTGCTGAAGAAGATAAGCTTCAGGACGGACGAAGCACCACCACCACTGGTAGAACTACATTCTTTTTTACCATGGCAATCTTCATTATAGGCCTACGTTCAGAATCAAGCTGTCCACCTACCTCTTAAAACTCTCCCGTCCTGGGCTTTAAATTAACTTTAAGACCAAAGTTAAATTTCAACCATCAACTAGGTCATCCTTAGTACATAATTGATTTGTCTTTGCAAGCCTTTACGCAGCAGGCTTGAAAGGCTCCATAATCAAGGAAGTACTTTAACCTTTGGTATCTCTGACTTTAAATATAACCTCACCACTAACACCAGTCTCAGCTCAGGATATGATAATATATGTGTGTGAGGGTTATCTTATTTGCTCACTCCTAGTCCTCTATGTATTAAAGAACGTAGCAATAAACCAGCCTAATCCACAACCTAAGCAGAGATAGACAGACATAGCGTACAGAGTATCGTGTGTAAATGAAAACAAGTCATGCCATAGATCTCCTTCAGCTCAGTATTCCATAGCAGTACTGACCATATAAAACTAACAGAAATTTAAAATGCTAAAAATCCTATTGTTAGATTCTTGAGTACAACTGGGAAAAATCTGCTTAGTACGGCCATATTTGCAAGAGTTCCTGGGTGCAAACTGCTTTTCTAAAAAGGTTTATTAAAAAAAAAAAATTAAAAATGGTATCGGGAACCAGGTGCTAACCTCAATTTTAAATTGCTCCCTGAGATGTAGCTTTAAATGCAACTGGTTTTAAATTATGGAAAACCTCATATGAAAAATGGCATAAAACTTGCATTGGAACAACTGAAATCTCATAGAAAAATAGCTTCAATCTTAAAAAAACCCAACAAAACACAGTCTACTGAGTTTTGTAGTTTCTTTTTAAAGGTTTTATTTTCTCCTAGAACCACAGATACATAGCTTATATTTTGCAGAAAAAACAGGAGTTAACTACCTCCAATAACCTGAAATCAAGACTTGTGGGCAGACCCCTGAAACAGAGAACATCTTTTGCTTAGCACAGCATTTTTTAAATACACAGCAAGGATACGATTTACAGGAATAAAATGTGAATAGGTTGACATAATAACACGTGCAATTTCTTTTCCCTTTTCAACTTTCAGCTCTCAACAAAGTTTTTTCTTCAACTTTCATTCACCCTACCATAAAGATAATAATCTAGACTGAATCTGTCTATTGTACAAGGCTGTCAATAAGCTATGCCCAAGTTAAAAAAAAAGTCTCAACACGAAAAAAAAAGGCTATTTGATTGTAATGCCTTTCTATACAATCTTTACTAGAAGTACAGTAAAATAAATGAAGACTTCTAGCTAGATTTCTGTGAGATTTGTGTTGGCCTGATAGGCAGAACTAACACTACGGAAGAAGAATAATCTCTGCTGCTAGTAAATTCAGAGCATTTGCTGCATTTTGTGGACCAGTTTGATCTCCTATGCCAGCCTCAGTTACCCACCAGGAAAAACCTCTGTGCAGGAACGCTACACGGGGAACCTTACAGGGGATATGCTGACTGGAAAAGAAGTTTTGACAGCAGGGGAGAAAGAGGAAAGGGAGGGAAAAAAGCCCACCGGTGGCATGGCTGCTACTCGAGGAAGCAACCGAGCGTGCTCGCTTCAGCTCTGGACATCCAGCTTCCCCCATCAAGCTACCGGTCTTTTTCTGCTAACGGGGATTTCCAGGCTGCCGGAGGTCCCCGCTCTCCGCCCGGAGCAGGCACTCATGCCGTTCCCCTGACAGGCAGTGGCCTGCTCGCGGCCTCGAAACTGGACGTCGCAGAAACGCGCCCCGGT
>NW_009258951.1:1419788-1424584 GCF_000687185.1 Egretta garzetta
TGCTGTTTGCCGCCGGCGGCCTCGTGCCGACTGCGAGAGCGGCGTGGCGGGAACGCGCGGGAAACGTGGTGCCCGCCGGATGGGCGTGGTAATAAGCACAGAGCTGGCCTCGCTGGCAAAAGATTTGTGACAGAACCGCGGGAATGGGAATTAAAACCTGGACTCGAGGATACGAGTTTTGACGGAGCTATCAAGAAAACAGGAAAGAGCAGCCCAGACACCCGGCTTTTTCTTTTCCACCTCTGCTTTTTCCTAGATATACTCTAGCAGTAAGCTAAAAAACCAGCTTATTTCTGTCTCAGGTGTAAGACAAAATTGAGGTATCGAGGGATTAAACATACATGGCTTAGAATCAGAGGAGCTGGCCAGAAGTGCGCGGATGACATTTCATTGGGACTAGGATGATTTCACTGAGGAACTCAAATACACGTGAATTGCCAGGGGCTAGATATCTCTTAGGTTCATTATAAAGGAAAACATACCAAGTGGTCCTGTGCAGGAAAGATTCTTGGAACAGTTACCCAGTACATGATTTGGCAACAAATCAAGGAAATTTGGGGATATTATAAAAAAATTCTTCCAAAACTAAAGGAAGGTGAAAAAAGAGACTAAGCAGAATATTAAAAGATAATCTGGATGGGGAATCTGTATTCACCCTGTGTGTTCATAGAGACCATGTTGTCGTTAAGATCTTCCCTTATCCTCAGAGTCAGCCCAGGTCAGCTAAGGTGAGTAGAGTCTTGCCAGCAGCAGACAATTTGATCAGTTAAACTGTCACTCAAGAGCAACCAGGGGATGCTGCAGCAGAGAAAGATCATGAAATGATACAACCCACAGTTAGCTAGTTATTATGGGAATAAAATCTAGAAGATGGGTAGCTCCAGATGTCATTATCATTGTTGTGTTTTTAATTTGCAGCGTGAATGCATATCCATCCACGTTGGTCAGGCTGGTGTTCAGATTGGCAATGCCTGTTGGGAATTGTATTGCCTTGAACATGGGATCCAGCCTGATGGCCAAATGCCTAGCGATAAAACTATCGGAGGTGGAGATGATTCATTTAACACCTTCTTCAGTGAGACAGGAGCTGGTAAACATGTTCCCAGAGCAGTGTTTGTGGACCTTGAGCCAACTGTAGTTGGTACGTACCCAACATTAAAGATCCTGATACCCAATCCCCTACTTTTTTACAATCCCCCATCTTTTTTGATTGTTCAGAACATGATAGATTTTAAAAGACCTGTGGTCTGGGTGCTGTTTTGACATTTGAGGTTATTGTTACTTGAAAGAAATGAAACAACGGTCTACAGGTAACAACATTTGGAAAACAACAGAACTTTTTTACAGTCTGGATAATCTTTCTAGACTGCTGCACTGCATCCAAAGTTTTGTTTAATTGCTTTCCGGAATCTAGTTTGTACCTGTAGTGTAGTTTTCTGAGTGACCTCTGTGTTCTCGGGTACAAATACTGCTTTGTGAGTGCCTGATGTTTTCCCCTAAACAAAGGGGCTGAGATTGTGCCAACTTTTTAGGCTGGTCAGACAAGCTGCCTGTGGTCAGGGATGCTGCCTACACTCTTGACATGTGCGCTTAGCATGTAGGCACTAGGCAGCACACACAGACCTGAACAGATCAGATTTAGGTTGTGGTACTTTTGTTCCTTTGTAGATGAAGTACGTACAGGCACATACAGGCAGTTATTCCATCCTGAGCAGCTCATTACTGGGAAAGAAGATGCAGCCAATAATTATGCCAGAGGCCATTATACCATTGGAAAAGAGATTGTTGATCTAGTGCTAGACCGCATTCGCAAACTGGTAAGAAGTCGTGCTGCAAGTCAGTATTTACAATAATGGATACAGCTCTATAGCTATGTCTTTTCCCAACGAATTTTGTGTGTAGTTGATTATATAAAACAATACAAAAAACCACTTTTATATCCTTGCTCCCCCCAGTTCAATAAAAATTCAGTCAGTGAAACTTAAAATTTTTTAGGCTCTGAAATACCATTATTTAAAAATATTTTAAGGATACCTCAGAATCATATTATAAAAGCCTTAAACAAGCGTAGCGACGTTGTTATACTTGTTTGTTTGTTTGTTTGTATTTGCAGTTTGAATCATGCCATTCTATGTCAGGCAAAATATTTCTAGTACCCTAAGCTCAGGTTTTGGTTGGATGCTTAGCAAGTTTAGTTACTCTCTAGGTTGTTTTTTTTTAACTTGGCATTGCATTGCGAGATTCACGTAGGATGGTATGACTCAAAGTAAAACAGCGATTGTCTATTTCAAATTGAAAAATAAAAGAAAAACATTGTTTTCAACATCTAATTGATACTTGCTGAAAGCTAGAATGGGAACATAAACAGATTTTAAAGCCGTAACCCAGCTGTAATTTATAGTAACTTGTCACAGTGGGGTGCAGCTGCTCTTGCTTACGGTAGTAGTAAAATGGCATCGAAGACAATAAAGCAACTTTTAAGTATTACAATACTCCTATTCAGAAAAAGTTATGCAGAGGCACTGGTGCTTTTGAATAAAAGACGCATGAGAAAAAGGAAGACCACCTTTCAAGAATGCCGCTTTTTTATTGTAATAATCTAAAACTAACGAAATGCTTTTGAATGAGTATTTTAATACTGCTTCCTCAGAAACCATCAGTAACTTCTTTTTCTCCCACTTTTTTTCCACCCCTTGCTTTTTTATTGTAATAATCTAAAACTAACAAGAAATGCTTTTGAATGACTATTTTAATACTGCTTCCTCAGAAACCATCACTAACTTCTTTTTCTCCCACTTTTTTTCCACCCCTTCATAGGCTGATCTGTGCACAGGGCTGCAAGGTTTCCTTATCTTCCATAGTTTTGGTGGAGGCACCGGTTCAGGGTTTGCATCTCTGCTCATGGAAAGGCTCTCTGTTGACTACGGCAAAAAGTCTAAACTAGAGTTTGCGATCTATCCAGCACCACAGGTTTCCACTGCTGTAGTGGAACCTTACAACTCAATTCTGACTACCCACACAACATTAGAGCATTCAGATTGTGCCTTCATGGTAGATAATGAAGCCATTTACGATATATGTCGTCGTAACCTTGACATTGAGCGTCCTACTTATACCAATTTAAACCGATTAATTGGGCAAATTGTTTCATCCATCACGGCTTCACTGCGTTTTGATGGAGCCCTCAACGTAGATCTGACAGAATTTCAAACTAACCTTGTTCCATACCCACGAATCCATTTCCCCCTGGTAACATACGCCCCCGTCATCTCCGCTGAAAAAGCGTATCATGAGCAGTTGTCCGTGGCTGAAATCACCAACGCGTGTTTTGAGCCAGCCAACCAGATGGTAAAATGTGACCCTCGCCATGGCAAGTACATGGCCTGCTGCATGTTATATAGAGGTGACGTCGTTCCCAAAGACGTCAACGCAGCCATTGCTACCATCAAGACTAAACGGACCATTCAGTTTGTGGATTGGTGCCCAACTGGATTCAAGGTACTTGCACAGCTTTTTAAGGGCTTGATGTTTGGCTTGTTAGGGATTTGTGTAGCAGAGGTGACAGTCATTCTGCAGTGTTGTAATGTCCCTCTTAAACATTTTGATGAAGTGCAAAATAACTCAGCTATTCTATTTGTTTGTAATCGTGGTGATTTTTAATAACCTTTTTAACAGAAATAAGTCTTTAAGCCTTAGTGCTCATAAGGGAAATTTTCGTTTTGTTTTCTTGAAGGTGGGCATTAACTACCAGCCTCCGACTGTGGTGCCGGGTGGTGACCTCGCGAAGGTGCAGCGGGCTGTGTGCATGCTGAGTAACACCACTGCTATTGCCGAAGCATGGGCTCGCCTCGACCACAAATTTGACCTCATGTACGCTAAGCGTGCCTTTGTGCATTGGTACGTGGGGGAAGGAATGGAGGAAGGAGAATTTTCTGAAGCCCGGGAAGATCTGGCTGCCCTTGAGAAAGATTATGAAGAAGTCGGCGTAGACTCAGTAGAAGCAGAAGCTGAAGAAGGAGATGAGTATTTAGAAAACTGAAGTCTAGAAAAAAGTATTAAAAAAAAATAATAATAATTGCAGAACCCTGTTCACTTGTTTGTTTTCAAATGAAGTTTTAAAGGTTCTGTTTTTTTCTTCTGTACGATTTATGTGTAGACTCACTGAGCAAGGACCGGTTGAGATTGCAGGTTTTGGTAGCATCTAGTCATGTGCAAATTATAGAAGAACTGAGGAGATTGTGTGCGCTTTCCCATGATCCCAACACATTCTGAGATGTACTCACTTTGATTTTTGGTTTCTTGCAAGCAGGAAACTGCTTCTACTTCAGGTTGTTGTAGCACTACACTGTTACTATTCCAAAGGAAAAGGAAAATAAAAGAGCAGATCTGTTACCTGCTTGAAAAGAGCATTGTTGGTTTTTTTTTTTACGTTCCTACGTTGGTTTAGTGAACAAATATTGTGATGTCCTTTAACAGTACGTTAACGTGAATGCAGCTTTCTGGACACTGGGCAACAGTCAAGCTGCAGGACACTCAGCTCAGGTAAAAGCTGCTGATCTGCTACCCTAAGTTTTTAGTCACCAATTCTGAAAAGGAGAAAAAAACTAAGGGTTTTGTTGGGGGTGGGGGGGTGTTGTACGTTTGGTTTTGGTTTTTTCTTTCCTTACAGGAGGGAGAAAAAGGGGCTACATGTGCTAGGGATGCTCGGACATGAACCATGTTCAGAAGTACTTGTACCGCCCGCGTACGCGCAGTTAGAGAGTTGTGACGAAATTACGGCTGCGTTACTGAATGCC
>NW_009258951.1:1425364-1443116 GCF_000687185.1 Egretta garzetta
GCTGAGGCCGGTGGGGAGTGCGTGGGCCGCACGCTGCTTTTTTTGGCCGTCTTCCTGCGCTCCGGTTGGGGTCTGTGCCCCTGCCCTTGCTTTTTTGTGGGGTTTTTGTTTGTTTGTTTGGGTTTTTTAATTTCAGAGCACGGCGGGTAGGAGGGGTGGTCACTCCAGCCGATCCCATAGCCCTTCGGGAGTCTATGACTTTCCCTGTATTTACAGAACAAAACGTTTTCTTGTTAGTGGATATTCTGGGGGGAAAACACCTTGTCTGCCATCACAGCTCGTAAAGTGGATTCACTTAGGAGTTAGCCCGGACCTAGATCCACAAGTCCTTGTTTTTTAATGGTATGCGAAGTGTGTTCCACCCAGCAAAGAAACTCGTGCTTTGGATTTTGTTAGAGAAAAATTGGTGAAAACTGGTTTTGTAATTTTATGTAAGAGTTGAGAATTTAATATGTTCTTTGTAAGGTACTACGGCAGGTTAAGAGCTCAAAAACCATTTCATCTGTTCTTTAATGATGAACTGGTGCCGCTGCTTTCTTTGAAGGAGACTATCTGGTGACAATTGAAGAAAAAAGCAAAGCAACTTTCCTAAGAGCGTACGTGAACTGGAGATGCATGTCTGCAGGGAGCTCTCGTGTTTGTGTTCGGATGGTCGGTCACAAGATGGAAGAGTCATACAGTGAAACCTTAAAAGAACAGATGTCAATTGTGGAAATGCCACTTTCAGATCCTCCGCTGTGCATTTCGTGCTGTCCTGTAAATGGAGATCTTCTAGTGGGCTGCAAAAATAAACTAGTCTTGTTCTGTTTGAAATACCTGGTCATAAACCAGAATTTGACTGTGTTAGACTTTGAACGCTCCTTAATTTTACACATTGACAATCTCAGGTGAAGTTGCATTTTGTGCCAGACATATAGCCATAACAACAGAGCTGGATGTTCTGATCCTGAAACTGGAACTGGTCCAGCAAAGTGCAGACAGGACAGAGCAATGTGCACACAGGGTTAATACGCTAGAAAACCCTGTGGGTGGAGGTAAGTGCAGAAATTATTTTCTTTTTGTTTGCAAGATTCTGCTAACTGATTCCTGTTAGTCTCAGAGCAGGCTCAGACAACGTCATTGCCCTTCAGAAAATATTTCCAGATCATCTTAGGACTACCAGCTGAATATCCTAGTGCATGAAAAGTTGTACCACCCGCAGCTGGAGGTAACACTTAACACAAATATGCCATCATTCTGCAGACACTTTCAGGATAGTGCAACCTCTCCAGACACAGAATTAGGTCTCTGTTTTGGGGTGCCACTATGGGCCAAATCAAAGTGGTAGTAGTTCAGTGTTCTATGGTCAGAAAAATCACTCCATTGGCATCACTGCCCAAATAACTGTGTCTCTGCTAAGGGACAAGTGGGAGGCCAAATGGAAGAAGCATCTCATGAGCCTTGAAATGGACCATGCATACTGGCTTACACATTTAAGAATGCCTCTGTGACGATGCCTATGCAGTTTTGTAGCCGTTAGTAGGCTCAGAATCTGCATCAACCAGCAAATTCTCCTTTTTCAGCCCCTTGTCTTACTCAGGGGCTTGCCTTAGAATCCTAGAAATCCCAGAAATGGATCTGCTCAGTAGATTCATTCCCGTGTATTGCAAGAAATCGATCCATATGTAATCAATTCCCACCTTTCCAAAAGTACCAGATGAACAACAACAAACCTTGGGAAAATTGTAAGAAACTTAAAAGAGAAAAGGATGGTCTTTTAGAAATGAAACTGTACCTAGAAAATATTTAAAGGTAAATAACACTTGTTGGATAGGAAAAATAAAAAATTGAATGTCCTTCATTAAGTGAAGATGGATCTTAACTCAGATAATGGCATCCTGACCCTATTTGTTTTTATTACTATAAATGGAAAAGTCCAGATTACTTTCTGGGTGCTGTTAGGATTTGCTTTCCAGAACTTTAGTGAGTTCAACATAACACAACTTTGTATCATAGCTGCCTTTCCCTTAAAACCTCTCCAACCAAATGAAAACATTTTTTGGTGCCCAGGTGTTTGCAGCACAGGTTGCCTTGGACTTGCCTTGTAATGAACAGTTTACCTGTTCTTTCAGAAATCTTGACTCATAGTATTCAGACTGTTGAAGCTTAAATAAAGGATTGTTCTCATCTTCTAGCTTAGCTGTTTGCAAAATCTCATGGTTTGAGGAAGCCAATGCTAGCTAGGTAGCTCTAATTGGAGTATTTAATTGATATTGTGTCATGTCATATTTTCTTGCTGCTAAATGGAATGGTTTGAAAAATTAATACAGCATTTTCATTGTTAAGGTGTAAAAGATGAAGGCCCTTCAACACATGCTTTGCAGCTTGAATTGGATGAGTTCATCGTATGTCAGAAGCCAGTGGAACTGCTTGGGGAAGAAAGCAAGCTCTGTGAGATACCCATCACACTGGAGTCCACGGAGTTACCTACAGAAGACACAAAGTGCTTCCAAGTGCGGTATCTGCTTTTCAGGTATTACAAATATATTTTCTTCTTTATGTGTTAATTTCCTGTAAGAAACCAAAGTCAGCTCTGGCTCATGTCTTGTTGAAAGAAAAATCCCGGTAATCCTGGTATTTTGACTTCTGGGTTTTTTATAAGTTTGGGAGTGTTTTTTTGGTGTGGGTTTTTTTTTTTTGTTTGTTTGCACTGAGGAAATAATGTGGTATCAAAGAAATGCCATTTTTGAATAGAGTAGAATATTTCAGTTGGATGGGACCTGCAACGACCATCTGGTCCAATGTCCTCACCACTTCAGGGCTGACCAAAAGCTGAAGCATGACGTGAACCTGCTCATCTCACAGTTGGACAACTTTTGGCCTTGCAAATTCTAAGTTTCATTTTATCTGGGGAATGTGACTAGTTGTTAAACTAGACTAGAGCTTTAGTGGTTTTGTGGATCTAGTGATGTTTAATGTTTGCTTTCTGAGGAAGCGTTGATGTTACAGTCCAGCAGTGAATTCCAAAGCAAAGCAGGAAGAAGGATGACATATAATAGGAAAGAAAAGTAGGATGGGAGATGGCACCACGTTACATATAGCTCAGTTGAATAAAAAGAGAGGGGGGAAAAAAAGGTAAAGTTGAGGTTCAAATCAATTTCAACATGTCTTCCAGTGATCCCAAACTTTGATGTACATCTTACAGACAAACAAAGAAAGGATTTTTGGTAGCAAAAATCAAAATAGTTGATAAAAACTCAAGATAGTTGTCTCTAGCTGTGCCATGTGCTTCTTGGCATTGCCATGCTAATCGCATTAGTAGTAGGAGTGCACATTGCTGCTGAGTATTAAAACGTCAGCTATGCCTGTTATAGCTAGTGCTGTTTACTAGTCCAAAGTAGCGTGTCATAATTTCTCACTGAGGTCCCATGTTTGTTGTTTTGGATTTTTTTCTCTAGACGATTTACACCCGACCAGTCGCCTTTTGGGTTTTGTGAAGAGACGAAGTTGCACTCTGTTCAACTGCTTCCGGTATACCAGACAGGTATATGGATGTGCATGGATGCATTATGGCCTGGGTCGCAGGAGACCTGGGAAAGGAAGGAGCTTCTTCCTATATTCTGTTCTGTACACTATTTCTGTATGATTCATTTTTAAATTAAGGTCTTTCTTCCCTTTTCAACAATTTAAACTGAGCTTCTACTAACAAAAAAGTCTTTTAAGTTTCTCCATGTTTCTGCATAAACTTTGAACTATGATAGCCATTCACCACATCAAAAGAGGAAGACTAAATCAGCTTTTATCAGTTCTGTACTGATTAATTTTACATCACAAAAGAATCACTCTTTACATTGCATGAATAAAATTATCCTCGGTGTTACAAGAAGATACTAGGCTGCCCCTCATTAGTCAACAGTGGAAATCAGAGTAGTAAACCATAATAATCATTAAGATACGGGTTACCTGTCTGCCAGGCTTTTAATCAATACTGCAAGGGATGAATGCATCTTTTAGGGGTTCACTAATACACACTAGCTCGAGCCCCAACAGACCCATGGGAAAAATCACTGTTGTATATTATCAATCGGCTTTACTGACTGCTGACCCAGTTTGTGGTTGTTGTCTGTCTGCTGAGTAGCAAAGCCTCATTTAAATTGCAGCTGACTCAAGAGAGTGAGTTACTTCCGTTTAACTCCAGCTATCTCATGTTCTTTTGTGATTTACAGTCTTTGACAAGAGGGTCTGTAGAATCTGAACACAGCCTTTACCTACCAAAGCAGCTTTATAAATAAGTTCTGCCATATCCAGACTTCCTTTCCCTTAAGTGAGGACCTGTATTTTGGTGCACTGCATCTCTGGATGAGGACTCATCCAAGCTCACAAGTAGTTGTCTAAGATCAGGCTGACCACTCAATCCATGGATGCTTAGTTGTCATGAATCTGCCAGGACTCTGAGATGCTGTTGCATCTGTAGAAGTTCTTCACTTGGTGGTCCAGCCACACTTTTGTTAAAAATACCTCCAAATGAGATAACATGGCGTACAAATGTTAACCTGTGCACTGACCTGACCTGTACGCTGATCTTCATATAGTTCTTTTTCTCTTCACTAGCTACTAACGAAACCAGTCTGCAACCTGGGCAGGTTGGATAGTATCTTTTAGGCATCAGGCTTGCAAAGGAATTGCCAGGTTTTGATTTATGAGGTCTATAAAATGCCTTTCTTATTGTTGCATCTAGGAAGTTCTGTGACAGCCCATGAGGAAACTGAGAACAAGCGAGAACTACTGAGTCTCTTTTGCTTTTTCTCTTTGCCTCATGTTGGATATCTCTACTCTGTCGGGAAGTTAGTAGAACTGATTTCTACTTACCAATATTCAGAGAAGTCGGAGCAGGCAGTTCTCACTCCGCAGTTCCTGCACGTCATTACAAGGTACTACCTTTATGATTTTGTTGATATTATTACTACGTTTCTCTATGCTGCTGCCTTCCCCCCCCCCCGATATGTCCTTCATAGCCTCCTGGAACTCTCTGGGTAGGCTCATGTGATAGTGCACCATGCCCTCCTGCTTAGACTTCAAGGCCCATTTCTATGAAGGAAAAAGATCTGATTCTTTGTAGTCTTGGCTACTTGATTTTTGCAAGTCTTCATCTTTTTCCTTTATCGTTGTGGTTTCTTCTTTCCCTCTAGTGAGAACCTGCAGTGTTTCACAGTGCGGTGCAGTGCTGCAGCAGCTCGTGATGAGGATCCATATATTGATACAACCATGAAGGTGCACCTCTCTTTTTCTATTTAAAAGAACGGGGTAGTAGTATGGCACTTAGTTTTCTTATGTTTCCTTCTGAAATCCTGTTAGTTTCCATTGGCTGAACCAATAAATAACATCCAAAATTAATATTTTGCTTCAGTCTGTGGCGTGTTGTATTTTAATGGTCTACAAATGTCTCAATGAAACAACCTATTATTGCCATTTAAGATGCTAGACCATTAATAGAATGTTTTCAAAAACATCAAAAGCTATAAAATCACTTAAATTTTAAACTAAATTCCATGCTTGCCTGTATAAATCTGAATGAAGGGTGCAGAGTTTTCCCTTATTGTAGCTGATGATGTTTCTCTCTCAGGTGTACTTCAAAAACCAGTGTTTGTAAGAGGAGTGTAGTCACTTGAAAAAGTCTGCTACCAGATGCTTAGTGCATGGTTTTTTAGGAGGAGGGCTTTTGATCCTTGGAGATGTAGACTTTTTGCCTTCCTGAAACTGCTTACCAGTAAAGATCTGTTGAATAGTAAAGATTGGGATATATGTTAATAAAAATACCAGGAAAGGTAGACTGAAGTGTATTTTAAGTTAGCATCCAAGGATTTCTTTTGAGCATGTAGACAGCAGACAACAGAAATTACAGAACACTCACTTTCCTTTATAGGCTTGTCCACCTGTCACACTGGATGTCTGCACATTAAGAATGCAGCTTTTTATAGGACCAAGAGCTATCTGTCATTTCAAAAACCATATAATACTTTTGACTAAGGCAGATACGGAAGATATTACTGAAAGAAGAAAGCCTACAAGAAGGACGCTGTAAGGATTTGTGTCTTTTGGGGAGGTGTTATTTATAGTTCCGTGTACAGTGCTGAATTTGTGGGTGTTGGAGCTGAAGAGAGGTTCCTCTGTGGAAAAACTGTTTGGAAATAATTCCCTAGTTAGTGCATGAGAACAGAAATGAAGCTTGTTTTTTTCCCCCATTCTACTGTATTAACTGACATAGAAGAAATGAGGGTAGGGTCACAAATGTTTAAAATCAACCTAATAAATTACTCAAAATTGTAAAAAACTTAATTTTCATAAGTACTGTTGAAATATCATTACTAAGAATGTATCTGCTACTGAGAAAAAAAAATATTTATCTTGAGAAACAAAAATATATAGGAATCCCAAAGCTACAGGCTAACAAAATGTTTTGTAGCACAAAATGAAACTGTCTTACATTTGGCTCAGGGTTCTTTCCAAGAAAATTTATGAACATCACTGCAGTAATCCAAGATAAAAGAAGGTTTGATCTTCGGCCCAAGATATTCTTATAGCATGTATGTAGCCAGGGGGATTTGTGACTTTTTATCTATTTCTCTGAGAACTGCTGTTCCCATTCTTTTTTGAGGGCTTTTCATAAACCAGCTAAACAGCTGTTCTAAAACAGTTATTCAGAAATCGTGTTTATGGAATTCAGTTAAAAAAGTGGGACAGCTATAGTAGATTGAAGAGTTATTTGAACCAGTAATTTCTTAAAGCCTAGACCAGACATTATTCAGGAGAAGATGAGGATAAGCCCATCAAAGACAATGCTAATTCAACATACTGTGGTGTTCCAAAGATTACAGTTGGCATTTGAGGAATATGTGCGTATTGCCTTCTGTAAAGAACGTAAGTTGAACAAATATTAATCTACTTAACACCATCATTTGAAAATAAAGATGGAAATATCCCAGAACAGTTAAAACCAAAAATCAAAAATGACAGCAAAAAGAGTCTGTGTTTTCCTACAGTGTTTGAACCTTAGGGCATTACAGACTGAGCCAATGTGTCAGACTAAAAGCATTCAAATATTTTTCTACGCCATGTCTTGGCAAACACTTCAATAGAGCTGCAGGGGCAAACATGCAGTAGGTCCTTACAGAAAGTAAGTAAACGTCTTGGCTAATTTGAATTACTTATCTTCATGTAAGTATCTGATACTGCCTGATATTAAGCCTGGGATAAGAAGTAGTAGATAGTTTTGATGATGTTCCTGGTGTATGAACGTGCCTATCCCTGTTTTGTTATTAGCCATTGTGACTTAAATTCACAACTTAACTCTCACGCATTTACTAGCTATTAAATGCAAACATACCTATTTATGCATTTAAATTATCAAGTGGGGGGGGTCTTTTTGGCTGCATAGTGTTTATTTGGACACTGACAACTCAACTTTTTTCCTTCTCTCTAGCTCCAGAAAAGCTGACAGCATCAAATCCAGAACAAATTCTGAGTCAGAGCCTGGTTGGAATTTATATATTATAAACACTGTTTCAACCATTCAGCTTTACAGAGAAATGGTATTGCCCAACTCCTGCTTTTGTTGTACTGTTAATTAATTTCCAATGCATGTCATTGCTGAATATAATGAAACGTATTTCTCATGAATAGCCCATAATCCTAATTCAAATGGCTGCTGCCCTCATTAGAATTGTTCCTGTATGTTCTTAATTTTTGCCAGCAGCCTAAGTATGTCCTGTGTCTGTTCTAGGTAGATTATAGCAGAACTTACGAAAATGTAAAAACTGAGAGTTGCATCCATCTTCTAAGTGAGGCTCACTTACTGGTCAGAGGAGCTATGATGGACCCTACTTTCCTTAAATCAGATGAGAAAGAAGAACTTCTGAGAGCATTCCAAGAAAGTTGTGCCTTCTTAGGAGACTGCTACAGCAGGTATGTTTTAGGTGTCAAAGTGATGTAGGTGAGCTTTTGTTTCCAATATTGTATCCTTAAACTGAAAACCCATCATTCTTTGCTGGTTTATGTTAGTACTGCATACATAATATAAATCTTTACATTCTACGAAAACAGCTTCATCTAGTCATCTCTTCAGTATCTGGTTGTCTTTATTGCCACTGAACACAGAATATAACGTTGCGTTGAATATGAGCTATGTATTTACAGCTACTGGTGTCTCTGCAACTTCATTTGATGTATTATTTTAGTTCTTACAAACAGTGATGGCAAAAGTGTTTCCCTTGGTTATTTTGTTCTTTTTTTCTTCCTCTCTGTTGCCTTCAGGTTTGACACAAAGGATTACCACCTTGCTTTGCCATACTACAGAATGTCAGGTTTATCCATGACTGAAGTTTTAGAGAGACTAGTTTCAGAAGGTGATGAAATACAGACGTATGAGAGAGGATTTATATTTTACTTAAGTCACTCTCTTAATGAAGACTTAAATGAAGAATTAAGTAAGGTAGAAACAAGGTTTTTTTTTCTTAATCTGTTTAGTTCTGATTTTAAGAACTGTGTATCAAATTTTAATTAAACTCCCTTGGAAAATGCTGAGCTGCTTATTCAGTTTTACAGTTCTTTTTCACATGGTTTTTATTTTCCCATTTTTGTTGACAAAATAGCAAAGACCACCTGTGATGCTTTGGGCCTCTTTCAAGCATCATATTAGGGGTTTGGCTATCATGATGCACGCTGCTAATGATCTGGTTCCCACGTGCACACAGGGACACTTCTATTGTAGGAAAGCTCTGCCTCAATTTTCTTTCATCTCCCATTTCTGTAACAAAACAAACGGCTTCTTTGAACATTGCCAAATTGTATAGGTTGGTAAAATCAGTTCACTGTGGTGGTGGATGTTCTCCTAGCACCCTAGAATATGGGTTGAGCCCCTGCCGGTTAGAGATCTTTTACCAGTAGGGAGGAAAGAGGCAGGAAAGACACTGTGATTTGATAGCTAACCTGTACTTGTCTGTTCTATAAAAAAAACCAAAACAAACAAAAAAAACCCCAAATAAGACCCTACAATACTTAAATGTGCAATAGAAGCCTGTATATCTGGAAAGGTCTAAACTGCCAAATGGCTTTTATTTTAATAGGAATCAGCAAATAAAGTTCTCCAGATATTCTATCTTGCTGACCCTGTGCAGCTGCCTCACATCCTCAGCAGCCCCTGCATGAGAAATGTATGTCCTTTGACAGCTGTGAAGTATCTTCAGAAAGTAGAAAAGATTATGCCATCAGTGGTCCTGACACTTACTAAGGCTTTCATGGCTCTGAAAATGGGAGACCTGACGATGTATGAACACGAGATGGACTCTTACAAGGAGGTAAAGTACGCTGAAAGTATGAGCTATTCACACGTTGCAAAGCCCAGGTCAGTAGGTTTGGCTTGTAGTTGTATTTTACAGTAGAAGAAACTTCCAGTTGCTCCTCTTCTTCCTGATATGCTGTATGGGCTCCACTGAATGTCTGCAGTAACAGTAGAACCGAGGGCTGGCATGCACTGGGACGGTACTGTTTGCCCTGCAGGTAGGGCAGTCTTATCTTGGCAAAGCCTTACCAAATAAACAAAAGTTTTGAAGCTGTTAATTCTTGATAAATTAAATGCTGATTACTGGGGTGTAACAAGCTCTGTGGAGCCAGTGCTCTTCAGCAGTATGGCAGGGTTGTATAGTAGCATTTTTACACCCGTCCAGGTGTAATGAATACATGATATGCCCATGAAAACACCATCTGTATGCAAACAGCCCTTATAAAATTGCTCTTGAAGCAGAATGTCTATGGTGTACACAAACTAAAGTTTCTATATACAATTTCCTGTGCTTTTTTAATGTGGAATCAAAGCACTCAACCCTTATTAAGATCAGATCAGAACCTACTTCAGTGCTATCAGAATAAGAATTCCACATCAGTGGGGGAAAAGCATTAGTGAAGCAATCTCTGCATTGATGCCCATATGTGGTTTTGGACTGAAACCAGTCTGTAAATTACTACTTGTTGAGGTTGATCAGGACTATTGAATATTGAAAGGTGACAGAGCTTGAAACAAAGACGCTTTCTGAGAGCGAGATATTGGAGGTCTAAAAACTTCTGAAATAAACTGATGGCTGTTCCAAAGTTAGATATCTTGCTTTGATAGGAGAAGTCCTGGAGAGCTTTCAAAGGCAGCAGTTTTTGAATTGCAAGGTGGGAACTGTGGAGAGTTGTTTCAACAGTGATACTCAGCACCGCCTGCTTTCTAACCATTGGCAGCACGATCAAGTGAAGTTGCCATGTTGTGAGCAAATATATACATTATATACATTCCACTGCATGGATGTTATTTAGAGAATAAGATGGCTGGGGTTTGGCTGTTGGGTTTTTTGTTGTTTGTTTTTTCCTCTTTTTAATCTGGCCTATTAAAAAAATGTTATCTTGCACCTCACCTTTAAAAAGCATTTTGTTGCAAAGTGGAAAAAATAACACTTTCAGAAAGATAAAGAAAGGAAGATAGTTTGCATGCATAGCAGGGTGAGATCTGAATTTTCCTCTGAGGTCTGTCTTATATTTCCTGTGTAATTAGTTTAATCTGTTTAAGCATCATTTCCCCACTGTCTTTAAAGTGGAAATAGTATCTTGTCATGCTTGCCTTCAAAAGCACCCAGATACCCAGAAACAACTTACTGTTGCACATAGTACAGCACATTTTGATCATTGTTTTAGGGGCATTTTCAAAATAAAAATCATACTTTAGCAAAGTAGTCTACTGACATTTCAGCCAGTGATTTTTCCAAACACTGTGTGTATTGAATGTCTTAGGTTTCTTAGGGAAATGTACCTTTCTGATGTGCACAGTAACTTCAGATTTCAACAGCACGTTACTTTCAGTGTTTAGGCAAATGGCTGACTGCTGAGGAGCCACTGCTCCGGCACACGGTTTGGAGCTCAGTCTCTGGAGAGCTGTTCTACAAATTATAGAAAGGATTTATTTCCTTTTCCTGACTTTCCTTCATTTCATCTGTCTAAACTTCACTGCGTGAGGAAATACTGAGTTTGCTGAGTTGAATCATACGTGGATGGAATTCTTTACCTGATAGATTTCTGACTCTGTTTGTAGACAATACTGGCTTGTGGCTTCATTGGGCAACCAAAACTCTTGAGACAGCATAAGGAAGGCATTGTTATTCCAACTGAGTTTGCTGTTCACCTGAAGGAGATGCAGCCTGGTTTACTGGTGGCTGCCGCTGTGGCTTTACATGAGAACAGTAAAATGGAACTGGAAGAAGCAGATACCTTTTTCAAGGTTGGCCTGTGATCATTTTTTTGCTTCTATTTTTCTCATAGTGATGTTGTTACGGGTAAGCAAAGCAGCCTTGGTTGCTCCTTCATTCACATTTTAGCATTTCTTCAGAAAGAGGGAGATGAGGGTTGGATATATTCCAGTCACGATAGATGACTACTGAATCAGAAACTGGACCTTCTGGAAAGAATACTGATCAAATCAAGCAAAAAAAAAAAAAAGAAATCCATTAAGTTCTTTGTTTTGACCCTGTCATTTGAATGGAGAATACCCTGATCTCAGAGATCTTTCAATGGCTTCCTAGTAATTGGGCTCCCTAAGGCTAATGAAATTTAATAGAATTGAGATATATCACTTCCATAGGCTCCTTTTGAAGGAATCATTAAGACTGAAACATACTTCTAAGGAATAAGACTTAAATATTAAGGTATATAATGTTTAATGTTCTGATGTTCTTTATAAATTTCTGAAAGAAGAGTGGGTCTCTGCAGTTTATGAGAAGAAAGATAAATAGAATAGTCTTTCTGGTGTCACTGAAGTTCTCTTTATTTGGATTGGGAATAGACAAATCTTTTTTCTTTTCTCTATGGTGAATAACATTGTTTGGATTAAAACCATGTATTCTTCAGTGTAGGTATGTTGCAATCTTAACGTCTGTTACCACGTGACCTGTATCAGAAATAACCGAGTCATGAAACTCAAACTAGAACAAGTGTTGTTTAAAGCCAGTTGGAAGCCAAGTAAAAGTCCTTTTCGCTGACGCACCAGACCTTAAAGCATCTCCCTTGTGGATCCTACCATTATACCCAGCTGAGCTACACAGCATCTCTTATCATGGCTTTTAAATCCTTCTTTCAAAGACACCTGCTTGGCTGTTGGCATACAGAAAATCCTCTAAATTAGCAGTCTGTAAATACTTGCTGACAGTGTGCTGACATTTCTGGCAGTGAAGAAGAAATCTATTGTTTAGAATTGATTACCTTAAAATCATTCCATGCACTTTTTACTTTGCCTAGCACTGTGTTATGTAGAATCACATCCATTAGAAATATATCAAGACAAAAAAGGAACCAAAATTCTGCTTCTAGTAAAAGTTAAAAGCTTCCCCTGGTCTCTTCAACTTCTGCTACTAATAATTACCATGGCCTGTGCTAACTTGCTGTCTTCTAACGTTTTTGTTCTTAGATGTTGTGTAGCAGCAGTGAAAACACTATTCCTCAGCTCTTGGTGGATTTCTGGGAAGCTCTTCTTGTAGTGTGCTCTCAGGAAGAAATTCTTCAGGAGCTTTTATTGAGGGTTACTTCTCAGTATGTTTGGAGAATATCAAAGAAGCAACTTCCTGAGACTAAGCCGTTGAAAACAGCAGAGGATCTGGTAAGTGCACCACTCAGAGGAAGTTTTATGACTGCATCATCCCTCCAAAATCTATACAAATACTTCCCTTAGTACTTTAATTCTAGACAGTTTATCTCTTCAAAGAAGCGAGACTGAAAGCAAACAAGGTAGTGTGCAGTTACCAGATAGGTATTGCTGGCTCTGGGGGGTCCTGCTCTTGGGGACCTTTGCAAATGCCTTCCAACAGGAATCTCGGCTCTGGGCAGAAATAAGGGCTAAAAATAAATAATGAGAAGTTTGTCAAGTGGAGTGTTTGCAATTTTGCAAAGCTGCCTAAATGAGACAAATGTGTGAACGATGAATTTTGAAGTATTCTGAATGGGAAATCTGAAATACAGAATTAAATAGAAGTTTCCAGTTTCTTTGTTACTAAATTGTATGAACCAGAACAACGAGTAGCTGCTGTTCTAGATTGTGCTATTTGAGAGTAAAATTTTCTTCACTTGTGGTGGGTTTCATGTAGAACTGTCACTAACAGAAACAATTCTTCTTTTGCAACTTGATTTTTTTCTCGTATAGATAAACTCCTGTAATCATTTTGGGTTGATTTTCCCGTGGGTAACTTCAATAATGTCAATGGCATCTCCATCTGATAAAGATTACAGTGAAGATATCTCAAAACTACAGGTATGAAATCCTTCAATCTCACTGTTTACAGCTTAGATGCATTCTGCAAATGTTCACGTACGTATGAACGACTTCCGCTCGCAGACTGCCCTCCTCCTTCCCCCCCAGGTTATCCATGTTGAACTAAAAGGGCCCGTTGAAATGATGGAAGAAAAAAATACTGAAGATATGTCGATAACAAACTGCATTTGCAGTCCATGCTAAACTTGCTTTCTCAGTTTTCAGTAATGTTTATTAAAGGGAATATTATTTCAAAATTATTCTGATAATTAAGGGCTTCTGTTTTAGAAGCTTCTGGTTTAGGTTATGGTTAGCATTTTTTTTGCAAGGTTTGCCTTAAATCCAAACAATACTTTTCCTTCTTGTCTTCAGTCTCTTTTATGTAGTCAGTCAGTCAATGTAGCTTCAGCTCTGCCTATCCTGGAGCCCCTGACAGAGGCTGGCAGCATTGGCCTCACCGTCCATGTTCTCTGCAACACCCGTCTAGGCAAGTACGAGGAAGCGCTTGACCAGCTTCTCAAAAAGTGTCCTGATGTAGCTGTATTATACGCTCAGCATGAGCTGAAAGACGACAATCGGGTGAGCTGCTTTCGTTAAAGTTGTTCAGTTTTTTTGCTTTGGGTTTTTTTTTTCCACCTGAAATGCTGTTGTGTACAGATGGACTCTGGGTAGATCAAGTAGCCCAGCTTTCAGAAAAAGTAAATTGCTTAGCTTGCTTTGAACCTCCTGCTTGGCATTTAAATTCCATAACTCAGTCCCCACTGATTTTATTGGAATATATTTTTTTCCCCCAGTTTCTTCTGTGACTTACTGTATTCATTCTAGTAAA
The DNA here is from genome assembly GCF_000687185.1 of Egretta garzetta. Classification (NCBI taxonomy): domain Eukaryota; kingdom Metazoa; phylum Chordata; class Aves; order Pelecaniformes; family Ardeidae; genus Egretta; species Egretta garzetta. Next base: position 1,439,500 of record NW_009258951.1, read on the forward strand.
TTTAAAGCGTAGTCTTTTCAGATGGCAGAGTGCCTCAGAAAAAGGAGAGTAATGTGTTCTTTTTCCACTGTAAATGAAAAAGAAGCTAGTTTCTCACTAATCAGTGTTCTAAATTGTTTGACAGTGTTGTATAATGTGAGATTTCAGCGATAAGGTAACTGATAAGAGATCATGGCCCTTCAAGTAAACCCACACTTAAATATGTTCTTCCTGTGTTCTAGTGACATCATCTGACCTTGTAACATCAGAATGGTACTGGGGCATTAATGGAGAGATTATGTTCTTTATGTCCCATTTTCCCCTTAGGCCTCTGTGCAGTTTTAATTTTGGAACTGATTTTATTTCAGTGTTCCAGGAGTACAGGAGTTTACTTCACAGCTACTCAATTAATTGTACACAGTTTTGCTGGCCAGAGTCATTTTTTGGTGGCAAAGGTGATCCTCTACTGGATGGATGAACTCCGTTTAAAACCAGATCTGTGCTTTTTATTCAGATCTTGAAAATAGTTTCTTTGGTTGTCTCCCCTGGTAGTTATGGAGTTGAATGTGAGGTTGCAGTACTGCATCGGAACACGGGTGGAAGAAAAGAGTTACCACGTTTGAAAAAGAAGGAGAGAAATCCCTTCCCCTCTTTCCATTCTTACCAACAAAATTATACACAAAACGTAATTCACTCCTGCAGCTGCTGGAAGTAGATTAGGTCAGGAGACAGCACAGCGTTCTTACAGGAATGCTGTTCACCACTTCACATGGAGGTGTTTGGAGGGAAAAAAAACCACCCTTAATTTTCTGACTGCATCAGTCTTGCTAATTATGTGACTTTTTCCTCTTAAACTTTTATCTATAGAGGCACTAGGGGGCACTGTGTAAAAATTGTCGACTATAAACAGTTCACACTGAAAATTGAAAATACGATGTGAAACCCACTGCATTCCAAAGCATTATATAAATTAACTATTGAGTTCATCGTAACCTACCTATATTTGTACACATCTGACCTTAGTTCAAGTGTTATTTTTAGCAGGTCTCTTGTACTCTTAATTGCAGTCCTTGTTAATTTTTGCTTCTGCTGTGGATTGTTGTGGATTAGGCTGTGTGGTGGACCAAGCTGCTTCCTGAGCTTTGCAAGAGAACCAGACTTACTGGAAATGACTGCCCTGTTCTTACTTCATCGCTGAAAGGTAAATCAATTGATTGCAACTCAACTTCAGAAGCCTTTGTACGTCTTACGATGTTCTAAATGCTGTTCAGGGTAAGGCCTACTGGTGTGATAATCTGATAAAAAAAGGGGGACATTTTTCTATGGTTAAAGCTAATACAGCTCAGCAGGCTTTCTAGTATTAACTCAGGATTCTGCAACATATAAAACTCAGGGCATTCATTTTGTATTGAAAACAGTTAAATTGTGGGAATCAAATTGTTTCTATACAGATGAAGAACATAAACCATTAAAAAACCCTTAATAAATAGAACTAACAGGTAGAAATTGGTTTTTTTCCCTAGGCTTAGTCACTGTATGGTTCTAAGCAATGCCAGCTAACTATGGATAACCCAGTGGGTATTGAAGATTAGGTCATAGACTGAAAAAAACCATGATGTGTTACTACTAGAAGCAGAGAAACCAACCGTGGTAGTTGATGTAGTCCTATCGTTACGTGTTTGGAGGAAGTCAGTAATATTGTGTATAGCTGAGGGGCCAGTGTATTTGTTTTGACAGAATAAGAAAATTGAATGAAGCACATATATTTAAAAAAAATGCCAGTGTAATGCCTGAGGGCAGAAAAACAGCATCATGGGGTTGCGTTGTGCAGCACAGGTTGCCATGTTCTATCGTAAAGTTCTAGTTTCTAATGTTAGTGGTTTTTCTTTTGAAATATTGCAGAAATACTGTTCTCATGCAGTAACTGTGCTGTAATCGCTTAAGAATGTAATGTTAAGCAGCTTGGTCTGAGAAGCTGCTTGCAGAACATCCCATTTCGCAGACAATGCTGAGTTAGGGAACTGGTACAGATTTCTAGGGCTTCCTTTGCATTTACTACAGAAGATGTGAAGTACTAGATCAGACTTCCGTAGGTGTTGGTGCCACACGTAGACCTGGTGAGCCAAGGCAGAAGTATGGTTTTAATCTAAGACATAATTTCACCTTACTTTTGAGATTTCCTATAGTTGTATTTGCTCCCAAATGGCCGTCTCTCAAATTTCATTCCAGTTGCAATATTTTGATAATTTGATGACTTCAATTAGTAATTACATTGTTAATGTTTCTTTGTTCTAAAAGAACGTAAAATACTTAAACAAGCCTTTCTCCCCTGTTCTGAGCAGAAACTTTATCAGTTGTTGCAATGGAACTGGAACTAAGGGATTTCCTCAGTCTTCTACCAGAGGATGGAACTGCAGCATTTTTCCTGCCGCATCTTCTTCACTGCAGCCAGAAGAAGCTGCTGACCTAAACCAATGGAAATCTACTGTGCGCTCAAATACAAAGAATGCGCTGGAATAAAAACGTAAATGAAGGAAGCAGTAGAACTACATAAAAGGTACCGTGGGCCTCCCCTCGTGTAAATCGCCTTATTTCTCAGGTGAAACCTTGTGACAGCTCTTGTCTGAGGCAAACCATCTGCTTTGAAGCAAATACTGTTACACCCTGACAAAGGTCAGCAAAGCAGAATTCCTGCCAGGTGGAACAGAACGGTGGTCAGACTGGTGAGAACCCAGCTATTCACCTGTGAGGCAGGATCACTCATCTTCTCCATGAGGGTGAACTGGCCAAAACAGGTAGAAAATACAGACTGTACATTACAATTGGGCACACAGCGTTCACTGAAAGGCAGGCAGGGAGCCGGTCTTAATTCTATGTTAGCTGGATCACTGACCGAGGGAGGAGTTTGAGCTCAGGCATGTGTCTTACTGTATGAGTAAAAGTAAGTGCCTTTCTCTTCCAAGTGGAATTGGGCCCTGCTTACTTCATTTTGCCACATGGACATTCCCTTTAGTTCCAGCTAGCAAAACCAGCCAGCTGCTCTGTCATCTTACTTACGTACCCGTGCAAGTGTTACCCTGAAAATGTTTTCATTTAGTAGTTCACAAAAAAAGGCCAAAAATCAAAGAGAAAGGGAAGTGTTCCCAAGGGGAGTGGAAGATGAGGACTACCGCTTGCTTGCTGGTTTTCATTTTCTTTCTTCTCCCGCTGTACTCAGTCAGCAGACAAGTATTTGAAGCATTGCTAGGTCACAGATCCAGCTGAAAACTTATTTCTTGGAGATTGCTTGGTAAGCATCTCAGGTACTTGTGCATGTATGTACTGACGTTTGGCTGTCTTCAGTGCAGAAAACATCCTTCTATTCCTTCAGCTGGAATTCAGTCATAATAAACTGACAATGTTTATGACCTTCTTATGAATGCAGTTTGGTTTTTTGAGAATCTACCCCAAATAAAACAATGACTCCATGATCCCGTAACCATCCAAAGGCCTAATTAGCTGACATTGACTCTATCAAATCCATTTTCATTGAAGCTGTAATGTTACTTAAACCTGTAGAAGTCAGTCAGAAGAGACCATCTACATTGCAAATAAAATGTATTTAATAAAAGATAAAGAAATAATTTAATGTATCTATA
>NW_009258951.1:1443152-1456152 GCF_000687185.1 Egretta garzetta
AGGGGTTATGCTGGTTTCAGTAGAATCTTTCTACCTTAAAAAGGTGAAAGCGATTTAGGCTTGTTACAGAGAAGCAACTTCCTTTGTTCGGGTAGCTGTAAAGCCCAAATGTTTTGTTTTGCCTGCCTGTCCCATACATCCTTCCCTCTTGTTTGACACAGCTCTAACGTCTGGGGAGTTGGGCTGTTAAAACACAACTGGATGGCCCAATGATACCTGCTCTTACTGCTTCCATTTTTGACCAGCATCAGTCATGTCCCAACACTGCTGCTTCCATCGGTCAGGAAATGCTTAATTTGCCTAGGTCTGCACTACATAACAGCAAAATGATTCTACTTCAGGAGTTGTTTAAGATTCAGCAGAGCAAAGCTCTTGGGTATAGCAGTCACCAAATTTTGCCCTTTACTGTCTGAATTTCAGCATAACTTTTTCTTGTAATTATTTTTGTAACAGAAAAACAAAACTATCTTCTGCGACCATGATCCCTCAGCCATTGCATCTTTTAAATTCACTCTCTTGAGAGATATTACTGGATAAAATTATAAAATAAATCAATAGAAATAACAGAACCATTGTCTTAGCTGTTCAATTATACAATAATGTATATATATTTTAAGTGTGAATCTATGGACAAAGTGATAACCAAATTCCTATTTTCTAAGCACTAACTACTAATTAGTAAATTGTGATAGCAGTAGTAGACTGACTAGTGAAGTGTGATAGCAGACACCTAAAACAAAGTTTGCTGTTACACAGGGTTATTACAAACTTAAAAAAAAAAGCGAAGTACATTTCATTCGGCTCTTCCATGTTCCTCAGCAGTTAAATAGCATGCATTAGGCATCACCTAGAACATGTTTAGCTTACAAGATACTATTTTTATTTAGAGAAAAAGATATTTATAAGCTGTTATACCCATTCAGCTGTCTTAGTCTGTGGCCCTTTTTGTTAGCCGTGAGACACCAAATGAAATCTTCCAAGACACACATGGAGATGAACTGTCCAGGAGCCAGCACGTCTCACAGAGTGCTTCACTGAAGGCAGACTTTGGAGAGTCACTGTGGTAGAGTGTTTTCGTCATTCCAGTGTGCCCGCCGTACCTTTACACTTGAACTGACTGAATAATCTTGGGAGCAAAGACTGGTGGTCTGTAAGGGGGAAAACAGCTTTCGTTACACGCATTTCATCAAAAGAATGGTCTGTGCGTATGGACAACAGAGTCCACACTAAGAGCTATGGATCCCAGTACCTTCCAGACATAGAATGATAGAATCATAGAATCGTTTAGGTTGGCAAAGACCTTTAAGATCATCAAGTCCAACCGTTAACCTAACCCTGCCATCCCACCACTAAGCCATGTCCCTAAGCACCTCATCTGCCCGGCTTTTAAATCCCTGCAGGGATGCATTGTGAGTTAGATTTAAAAACAGCTTTAAAATGCACCGAAGGGTACATTTTAATGTACTCCAGATGGCTGGCTGTGAAAAATCCAACACACTGCTTCTACAAATTAAAGTCAGTTTCTACATCTCTCTGTGTACTTTTAAGTCAACTTGTTCATTATCTGTGCAAGTTTGGCACAATGTATTCTGTGAATCAGAAGGGCTTATAAAATAGAACTAGCTTGTGTTTAACATTTAGGATAGATACTCATACATGATACAGTTGTATATCTCTACATACACACACACGCACACATTTTTAAGTGTTCCTACTGTTCTCTTTCTGCCAATTAACTGTAATGCATACCTATTACGCTCTGTCTTTTGAGTATGGGAAAATGTTGCTTTAAATTGTATTAACTTTGTAGAAACAAGCTTTCAAAAGTATTCCAAGATTCAAGTTTTTTCACAGGTAGTATTGCTAAAGCAAGGTAACAGTGTCTGTAAAGCTAAAACATGTCCTTTAGAAAGGAAACACTAAAGTTTTTCAGTACTCCAACTTAGAGATGATGACTTCAGCTTTACTTACAAACTCTTCTTTTTGTTTTAAATTAAGATTGAGGGGGAGACTGGCACTTCCTGGGTACAGAAATACTCTCTCACGAAGAATTCTTTTTAAATAAAAATCTGTCATTTTTTTTGTTTTAAATTAAGATTGAGGGGGAGTCTGACACTACTGGCACTTCCTGGGTACAGAAATACTCTGTCTCATGAAGAATTCTTTTTAAATAAAAATCTGTCATTTTAATTTCATGTATGGGGAGCTGAAACAACAGTCAGTTAACATCCAGCCCTTTACCTACTTCTGGTTTTGGAGTAGCAGTGCTGAGGCAAGTACGATTGGGTGGCTTGTGACATTCTGGCCTCCAGACACCAATATTAAGCCATGAAATACTGCTGGATGCCTGATGTGGTTCAGAGTACGCCAGCTTGTCTGCGAGCCCCGTGCTGCCTCTTTAAACATAATGACCACGACTGAGAGACGTAAGCTCCTACCTTCCTTCGGGAGCACCGTGTAGGTTGCTTCCATGCCCGCGTGGATGTGGTCAGTAACGTGACAGTGCAATAGCCAGGTTCCAGGGTTCCGCGGGATCATTTCCACAGTTTGAAACGTCCCAGGGAACAGATCAAAGACATCAGCCTGGTAAACCCCTGCTTGCTTCGGGACAAAAAGAAGCTGGTTAATCAGTGTGGCATGACCAGGTGGCAGTAATTTAAGCTACCTTTTATGCATATTCCCACCAAACTTTTTAATCACAGTTGAGTGAAAAGACACCTACTGCATGTCATTTCTGCAGAAGCATCGTTTTGTGCATTCACTTCATGCTTAGAAGATTAATAAACTAGCAACTGGTGGGAACAGAGGAAAACTACAGCCGTCTTCTTACCACAGCCAGGAAACTTTGCAGCTACCTTGTCAAAGCAACTTGTGAGGTTACCAGTCAGCAAATGCTACTGGCAGGTGCTCTCTGTCTCTCGTATGTTGAACAAATAGAGGTGTGGGGCATCAAAACTTTATGGTCAGATTACAAGTCCTGCTTAATATCATAACGTGACTTTTCACCAGAGATTACGGTCCTTGGTATTTGATCTACCTCTCAACACGACAAGAAACGAGTGGAAAGGACCTGTTACCTTATACTCAAAGCTGTGGCCGTGAAAGTGCGCCGTGTGAATGTCGATCTCGTTGCCCATTCCCATCAAATACCAGCTTACTTTGTCTCCAACATGCATAGTCAGGCCAGGTAAATTTCCAAACACCTTTCCATTGATGGCTAAAAAGGAGGGAGAAAGCAAAACAGAGAAAACAAGAAAGATTTGGTGTATTGTTGTTCTCTAAACTTCAATAGAATACAAGATTTGAAAGCCAAAGCCAGGCAAAATAACAGCTTTGAATGGTATATAAAACCAGAACAATTGGGCAGTCTATCATGAATGGGTCTGATTATATTCCTTGTTTAGCCAGAAAGTAAGATGTAGTTGGAAGTTCCTCACTGTACACCACTGCTAAGGATCTGCATTTCCTGCAGCGCCTCGTAAAGGGTAAGCTTTACCAGGAGATGCTTTCAGGATGCACGCTGCCTTTCCAACTTATCCAGAACTGTTGTTTGCTGATATCAAATCTAAATTTCAGATTTCATTTTTATTCTTTTCTCTCCTCAAAATTTCAACATGGGACCATTTTTTCATAGGTTTAAAAAAAAAAAAAAAAAGTCATTCAGGAGCATTAACAGTGTTTTCAAATAGTTGAGTGACATTTTTCAGGCTTTCTGCCCTAAAACTGGAAATTTAGAGGGGATGAGAAAGTCAAATCTGCAGTACTTTCAAATACATAACGTCCTAGAGTTTCCAGAGTTCCATTAACTAAATTGGGAAACATACCGTGCATTTTATTGCTTTCAAGGAATTCCTCATCCTCTTTGTCAACAAGGTGCGGGTTGGTAGAATAGGTTTTAATGTTTTCATCCAAGTACCATGACTCATTTTCATCAAAAACCATAAAAAGAAGAGCAAACTGAACTTTCTTTTTAGTATAAAATGATGGCAAATAATGTTTATGACACACAACAAGTGTGCCTATTAATCCACTGTAAGTGTCCTGAAATTACAAATGAAAAATCGCGTCATTACAAGATGTGGCTAAGCAGAAGCACTTTTAATGCCAGACATGAGTCCTCTTACTATTTTTACAGCTGTCAGTATCTGGGACTACAGGTAGCCAGTGTCAGACAAACAAGGTTATGTCTTCACTGTTGCGCTACCCATGGATCACGTTCAATGGAACGTGAAGAGTAACTGCTTGGTTTTCATCTGTTGCTAGAAATTGTTCCATTTTAATTTCTTGCTCATCTTTTTTTCCAAATTCTTTTTAGGTTTTAGGATTTTGAGCTTGATTTCCGTTCAAAATCTACTTCTTGGCACTTTTTATTTATGTTTGCTGAGACATGAAGGAAAGACTACTTTAATTTCCATTAAAAATTATTAGCCATGTTAGGTTGATGGGGGCTTGTACCAAAATGGCCGATTTAAGTTCCACAGTTGCATGCTGGTTCTCCCACACATCTTTCCCGATTAGGCACTGAGCAAGCTACAAAGCATTAGCTTTAAGGATGAAACCTGAGGGAGGTGATCTGTAGCAACAGCAGAAGAACCAGGCAGCAAGAACACGAAGAGCTGTGACTCTCAAATTCTGCCCTGACTTCCTTGCATTATTCAAGAGACATTTATATTCATCATTAGATGGTAACGGGGGGAATGACGTGACAGAGAAAGCAGAAAGTTTCAAACTCATCTCCCCTTTGCTTAAGTATATCTGTGTTGATCAACAAACCCCTTTAGACTGATTATTAACGTACCTTAATGATGTCCACCGTTGAATGGTACGCCCATGGAATACAGTGTGGATCTCCTCTCTCCGAACTAGATCTCTCTGGGATTTTCCAGACATACTTTTTTGTTTCACCTGGATTAAATAAAGATGATGAATTTTAGAAGTTTTCTGTGTGCTGACCTGTAAGAGGTCATCCTGAAACAGATGTTATCTCCACTTACAGCTTTTTTTGTCTTGAACTTCCTCTTCCCAATCCCTGCACTGGCTAGCTTAGTGTTATTTCCCTTCCTGACTTTCCTTGCCAACAGGGTTTTTTTGCATGGCTGCACCGTCCTTAACTATACTTAATAAAAACAGTTGTATCTTTTGTAAAGATCACAGAGGAACTTCTGAAATAATAATAGCTAGCATAAGCTACGCTCTCCCGACACAGCCAAATCTGTTTGCTTTCACGAAAGGTGCAGCCACACTGCATCAAAAAATTACTGATCTGTCAAGGGCTAGGATACATAGTTAGGGCCATTTTAATTTTAGAAATATTTATAATAATCAGCATCAAAAATTTAAGAATCTGAAGTAAAAACAAACAAACAAAACCAAAGTCTTCCCCGCTATCCTAAAATGGAAGGTTACTAAACCTTACTAGAAGGCTTGATGATACCTGCTAGAAACAAAGATGCTTTAATACCTGGGTTGGTTACAGCAACCACGGAACTGTCAGTTTTCACTCCATGGGCATGTATAGAATAAGGTCTTGATGCCAAGTTCTTAAAAACTATGATAATTTTATCTCCGATATTTGACATCAGCAGTGGCCCTGTTGGATTGAAAAGAAAGATTAAGTTGGTTTTACAAAAGAGCAGAGCAGAGAGAGAGTTTGTTGTGTTCCAATACACAATGACGTTGGTTTATAACTCAGCTCAAAGCTCTACCTGGGTATCGTCACTACTGTGGTACGCCAGCTTGAGGAGCTGAAGGGTGGTGGCTAAGTAGGGGCTTAAGTTTCAAAAGCTGTGAGCGCCTATTGTGTACTTGAAGTTAGTTTGGAAGTTGCTGCCCCGTTTTATGCTGACTCTGAAAATACTGACCTGTAATCTGGCAGCAAACCAGAAGGGTTTTTTCTTGTAAAGCAAGCAATGTAATCTGGCAAGGAAAGCACCATAATAAAAGTAGCAATTCCATGTAGGTTTAGGCACTTTGTGGGGGTAGAACTATACTCAGTATTATTCAAACAGTACCTTCTTGTTTTGTTTCACTGCATTTTTCCCAGTTTCAAACTGAACTTCATGATGACTCTACCTTGAATTTCCAGGTGCTGCTGCTCCTCTGCTCTCTTTTTGGGAGTAGTGAATGTCTGATCGGTGTACTCCCGATATACTACCTTTTTGTATTTTGAGCCAATGAATTTGTCGTCTTTATTTAAAAATGGATTGCCAGGGCTGAAAAAAAAAAAAAAGAAAAGAAAATGGAGACAAGAATGTGTCATACATTTCTTCATGTATTTTAAAACGCCTTTTGCAGGTGTGTCAATGAACCATCAAACAAAAATCCAGCTCAGCGAAACAGTAATCTCATAGACAACTGCTGTCTGCAAGATAAAAACATTCGTATTAAGCTGGGAGGTTTTTCTTAACCCACAAGGTTAAAAAACCACTATAAATAGACCAAGTCTATATAGAATTTGAGAGAATGCTGAGTGCTCAGGCTTGCATACCAAAACCAGAGGCCCTCAGTGACTTCTGTAGATCTGAAATGAAGCCTAAAACTTGTAAAGCTTAAGTGCTTTGCTGAAATGAAATGTGAGGGACTGATTCTCTGCTGAGATCAGGGGGGCTGGAGAGAGGGGGGGGGCAAAAGTCTGATAACAGCATTGTCCATATTATGTGTGCTTAGAGCTATGACAGAGTCCAGTGTGGTTTGCAGGGCAAGGAAATGTGCTGTCAAGCTGAGGAAAAAGAAGAAAATACAATTAAGTCAATAAAAAAATTAGGCAGTTACAATCTACTACTTTAACCTGAAATGAAGTTATACAGGTGGACACACAGAAATTCATCTGTTCATTGTTTAGCCTCTTCTGCTAATTGGTATGAATTCTTTGATCCAATCGGTTCCCTCTCACTGAGATTCAAATACTGGGAATACACCACTGAGGCGACAAGCTTCACAGTGAATGGACACAGTCATGGACTTACCCTGTGTAAGCTAATGAAATTGAGAGGAGTGACTCAGAGTACGGATAAACGTGAGACAAAGACATGTCAGATATTGTAAGTAGACAAATACCAGGACAAAGTAGCCATCGTATCTACAACTTAATGAACATTTTAAGCATTGCACATCAAGGACCATACCAACATCAGTAAATAATAAATGCACACGCGCTACCCAAGATTCAGGAAAATCTGCAGCTGCCCCACAGAAGATTTATGCTGGACTGTTTCATGAACATCATGCTGCCTGGCTCACAGTAACACGGCAACATTACTGGAGACGGACCACAAATTCAAGTGAGCCCTAAAAATACATATGCAAAGAAAGTGTGTCTAGAAACGCCCAGAGGAAGAAAAGGTTCAGAGAAGCAAGCTGCTCCTTTGCTTTTTTGCATTTTTTCCCCTGTGTATATTCCCAAGTACCTTTCCTCATGGTATTGATGCCGCTCAAATTCCCATGTCCTGTTAGGAGAATAGTCCCATTCAACCTCCACTGCAGCAATATAGTAAGTCTTCTCATGCAAATACACAGATAGATCCACATTCCACCAATGGCATTTTTTCACCTGGTAATGCTGTTTCATGCCCCCTGCGTAGTGATCTGTTGTCAGGCACGACACTTCAAAAACTCCTAGAGGTCATAGAAGAAACAAAGACTTGAGGACAAAAATCTGTTACTAGCAGATCTTGAGACTGTATTACCTGCGTTGTTTTAGTGTTTAGAGGCTGAGACACAGGCTATTGCTCATGTAAGATCCAAATTCTTTGTGTAGTATGGCTACTTGTAATAAAATTCAGCATACATAGAAGCTAGAAAAATCAAGGCTTTGGCATTAAGAGCTTACATGCTATGAACACGGTTTTACTGCCCTCCAAACACAGCTGTACACAGTTTTAGCATCCAAAGGATCAAAATATCAGGTATTTAAAGCTTGTCTCTAAGCATAAAACGTTCATAGGTAAACAGTTTCTAAACTAGTAACAGGATTTTTAAACAAGACATTTACCTTCAGAATCAGGCTTCATAATCGCTGTAAGAAATGTATGTGGAAACAGATTTGCTGTATCCCTTCTTGTTCCTTTAGTTATGAACGTGTTTTCTGAAAAGTATATCCCATGGACATCGACTTCTGACCCCAAGCCCATCAAATGCCAGGAAACCACGCTGCCTTTGCACATCTCAAGACCAGGTTGATTTCCGTACATGTAACCATTAATGGCTGTAGAAGATTTGAGGAAGCAAAACCCACTCTGATTAACGCTTTACTTAACTCCGCAATACAGATTAAATAATACACACTTCAGCTGCAATGTGATGCCTTAGACTGACAGAAATCAATAATAAAATACTTCACCACGTCAGCAAAACTAGAGAATCCATTCAAGTAAAACAACTTCTAAAACCCAGTGTTTAAAACCAATTTCTAACTGTTCTTTTCAACATCTAAAGCACAGGTAGCTGACTTGACCAACTGGACCTTCCACTGCCTTATACCCATCAGGTATGCGGGATGCATAAAGCATCCTGCTTTATACCCTGCAAGACCCTCCAGCCACGCACTGGAGACGATATCTGAATGGTTTTTAGTTCGAGTTACCAACCCTTTCCAGCTACTCCTGTGCAAAATTTTCAAAGCCTGGGCCTCACAGGTACCACTGAACGCTCAGTATCAAGGCTCTGTCAATAGTAGAAATGGCCCTGAGGGTAAAATTAAAGAATGAGCACAAGCAAATATGTTTAAAGATTAGGACTTATTTGCAGGACTAGGTGCTGAAGATAAAAATGTTCTTTCACATGAAATTTGAAAGATGTTTCTACAGTACCAAGACACAATCAGTGTGAAACTCAGCTCTGCCCTAATAAAGAAGCAAAAATTTTCATTCTAAGGGGGCCATAGTGCTGGCCAGGGAATCCAGACTCAGCCACAGACACGAAATGAGCCAGCCATGTGCCCTTGCCACAAAGGAGGTGAATGGCACCCTGGGCTGCATCAGTCAAAGTACTGCCAGCAGGTTGAGGGGGGGATCCTTCCCCTCTGCTCAGCACTGGTGAGGCCACACCTGGAGGACCGCGTCCACTGCTGGGCTCCCCAGTGCAAGAGAGACAGGGACGTAACTGCAGAGAGGCCAGCAAAGGGCCACAAGGACGATGAAGGGACGAGAAAGTGTCTCTCGTGTGAGGAAGGGCTGAGAGAGCTGGGACTGTTCAGCCTGCAGAGGAGAAGGCTCAGGGAGGTCTCATCAATGCATAGAAACACGTGTGGGGAGGGTGCAAAGAGGAAGGAGCCAGGCTCGTCCCAGTGGCACCCAGTGACAGGATCAGAGGCAACTGAGCACAGGAGGTTCCTCTGGACATCAGACACTGTGAGGGTGACCGAGTGCTGGCACAGGCTGCCCAGGGAGGTGGTGGAGTCTCCATCCTTGGAGATACTCAGAAGCCATTTGGGCATGGTCCTGGGCACCCGGCTCTGGGTGTCCCTGCTTGAACAGGGGGGTTGGACCAGATGACCTCCAGAGGTCCCTGCCAACTTCAACCACGCTGTGATTCTGTGAAAATCCTCCTTTCAGCTACACCACCTGTAGGGCAGAGATCGGTTTTCTCTTGCTGCCTGGTTGCATTCATAGGGGTTGCACATGGGCTACAGACCTAATTCCTCCTCCTGTCTGCTCAGAGTGATACATAACAGTGCTAAACACATGACTGCCATGCACCACACAGAATGGCTGGCATTATATTTTGAACTACCCCATTTAGCTGGAATTGAATTGCATTTAAACATTGTTTTGTTTCCAATGGAAAGGAATTAAATCTCTCGGCCACCACACAGTTTCCTAATCTCCAACATGAGATCACAAAAGTAAAAACCTTATTGTAGAAATGAATATTTGGCTAACTAATAATTTTCTTACAGTGCATTTTGTTAGACTCTTGGAAGTCCTCATCATCTTTGTCGATTTTAGTAGGATTTAGTGTAAACATCAAAATATTGTCATCCAAGTACCAGCTCAGATTCTCGTCAAATACTGTGGCAAGTAGAAAAAACTCCATGTTCACATTTTTCTGTTGAGAAGAAATAGCACAAAGGAAAATAGAAATGAGTGCACAGAAAATGTCAGGAAAAAATTCTATGCACATAATAATTTAGGAGTATAATTCACAAAGTAGGAGCTATGCATACATTGATACTTGATTCTGATAAACAAAAAACTCTCAAACTGCTGTATCTGCTGGATATCTGCTGCTAATGCTATTTCGACCGGCAGGAACCACCTCCAGAAATGAATGTGTGTTTTGGTCCTTAAAGTCTACATTTTTCTAGGCATTCTCATCCTAGCTGAGGCTGGAATACCAGTGGGTGCTCACTGACAAGGTTGTTTCACAATACAGTGTCTAAGCCAGACTGATTTTGCTTTTTTCTAAAAAACCAAAAAACAAACCCACTTTCTTTCTCTTATGTATTCCCCTCAGCGCACGGGTAGACTGTGATGTGGAGAGGAGGAGGTGCTGAGCGGTCGCTAATTTGGCAGGCCCTGAAGGCACTGTTCAGGAACAGAAAGCAGATGCAGCTACAATGATGCAAACGCTTCCATTTCATTTCGACTGACCTGTTTCCCAGAAGGAAGCAGAGCTCCTTTCCTGCACACCAAGAGAGGACCCACAAGGCCAGAACTGGTGTCTCTGACTGCATCCACAGCTGAGTAATAAAGCCAGGTTAAGCAGTCTGGATCTTGGTCTGTGGGGCCCACATCTTCTGGTATGTTCCACTCATATGTAAATGTAGCACCGGGACTCACATGAGAGGCTGGAGATTCAGTACCTGTTACAGAAATCAACATTAGGAATTATGCCTAATGAACATTGTTTATTTCATCACCTTTAATACATCAGTGTGTATGACAGCTTGTTCTCTGGAGCTTGCAGGATCCCTGTCTATAGGCGCACCTCTGGAGGCGGCACCGTACAACGCCCCCTCGTCGCTCTTGTGGTAACTCACACCATGGGGCTGAATGCTAAATGGGCGGCTGGCATTGTTTCGGAAGGTCACCCTGATGCTCTCACCCACTTCAGCCTTGATAACAGGTCCTAGAAAAGAGCACATGGTCTGATTACAAGATGTTTCTATCAGGTGATGCACAGATCACCACAAGCTCATAGCAATCAATGGCTGGCTGCTTTTCCCATTGCATGGGGAACTGTCCCTGGGCCTATGCGGCCACAGACCAGGTCCCTGGTGTATGACCTGAATCACATTGCAGCCCAGCAGCAACTGGACTGCTCCATTCCCAATTCCTCATGTAGGCCCAGCGACATGCAGGACAGTTCTTCGCTTTGGAAAGGGACCTGCAGATATTAGCACCAACCTCAAACTCAGTCCAGAGCCATGCCAGAAGCAGCCAGGTTATACATAGGGCTAGACCTGCCTAGCTTGACCTCATAACTCAGAGCCTGGCTTTGGAAACCATGGCATATTCCCACAGGCAAGCTGGGGACCACCACAGCATTACCTTCAAGAGCCTTCTTACACCCTGAGGTATCTCTTGGAGGAAGCCATAGGCACCAGCATCTGCAGGAGGCAGGGAGAGCTGAGGGTCCCTCCCTTGGAGGGAGAGGGGCACTGTTGGCTAGCCAGTGGAAGTGATAGTTTCCTCTCATAAATCTTTGACATGAAATAATTTTAGGTATCTTACCCAACAGTCCAAGATGTGCTTCCTCTGCGAGCCTTTTTTTATGTTCAGTGAAAGAACCATCTGTGTATTCTTTGTAAATGGCTTTTTTATAAGAGCCACCAATTCTTGTCTCACTTTGTTCAAAAAATACTTGAGATTCACTGTGGAAAAGGAATCACAATAGATGCAAACAGTTCGAGTCATAGGCAGCCTTTACAAAGGCAGTCAGGACCTCAACCCTATTTTCTGTGGTATGACATGCCGCAGTTTGTCTTTTCGGTCTCCTTTCAGTGATCTGGCCACACACTTATGCGCAGTCCCACATAAGGATGCGCAGGAATCCATTATCCTTCACTGACTTCTCTTTAAGAAAAAGACACTGTGCTGTGTTGCCCTTATAAAGCCAGCATGCTTAGAGACTCATCCACAATGACTTCTAGTCAACATTTTATAACCTGAAGTTTACTCTTCTTTTTATTAAAAGTTACAAATAGTTCAACAACTGTAGATACAAACACCAAGAATACATCTAAATAGAAAGCGAGAAGATTTAGTCTACACTTTTTAGTCTACATTTTTACTCTTCAGAAAAGGACCTTTAGACGTCTTACAAGCACTATTCAAACAATGAACTGTGCCTCATCCCTTGTGGAGCAGGTAAGTATTCTTTAACTCACAGATGAAAAATCCGAGGAATCAATGTATTCAGTGAATTGATCCAGGTCTCTTAAATATGTAAACACAGAGCAAAGGGTAAAGCTAACTCGTGCAAGTTGTTTGCTGGCTGAGATGTCATTAGCGTGATTCTCATCAGCTAAGGAGATGATCATGAATTCCTAGCTTTGTTTTCTAACTCAGAATAATCAACTATCTTGAATCATCAGAGGTCACTGCCTACATGTGACATTACAATTCATCCCCATCCCAGTGAAATTACTAATGTTACAGCAAAATTTATAGTAAGACTGCAAGGAAAACAGTAGACCTAATTTGGTCTGATATTTATCCTGGCATTAATATTTAAGCAGAGGTGAGGACAATGAGAAATTCCACTTAAATGTCAGTTCTACCCTATAGCTTACCTTACTTAGCATGTTTATATCATTTCTGCTTGGAAAGTGAAACTTCTTTAATTAGAAGCATTTACCTGTCAGCAATTAATTCTTGTCCTGTGAAATGGTTCATTGCAGATGGGCCATAATTCCAGATGATCTCTTCAGCAGCAATGAAGTACTGTCTTATCTTTGTACTCTCACTGTGATCTGCTGCAGATTTCCCACAGTCTTTTACTTTAAAAAGGGCCTGCATACCACCTGGAAAAAAATGAGGAGGTGGAGAAAACTAAGGGA
>NW_009258951.1:1456645-1485956 GCF_000687185.1 Egretta garzetta
AACAGCTCTTCTCTTCCCTGGGGAATTCCCGCAGTACTGATGGATATGCGAATCACAAATTAAAAGGAAGATGAATGGCGTAAAAGAATGCATGCCAGCTGAGCTAGGATGTAGAAACACAACCATGGTATTTGCATAGGCAGACAGGTGCAGTAAAGTGCATTCTGCCTGTAAAGCTGCATGGTAGGTAGAGAGGAGATGAGGGTGGAGCGGGAACTGCTGCCAGCTAGCACTTCTGTCAAGGCCAGGCGCTACCAGACCGACCATCTTCCCTCTAAATCTAATCAACAGCTTACTTGTGAAACTCCTGTGTCTCTGCACCCTGGGAGAAAGCTCTGTTAGCAAATCTGCTTGCTGGAGATACAAACGATATAATAGAGAACCCTTTTACAGCTATGGATTAGGCCAGTTTGTAGGATTCAAGTCTTACCCAGGATGCTTCAACCACATCAGGATGCTGCTTCATGTGATGGCTATTTCAAAACTTATAACCTCTGTGTAGTTGAATCTGTAGGTTAAGCGTATTCCTTTTTATATCAGAATTTTCAAATCTTGGAGAATGATTCTGAGTTCTGTGTTCCTTTCCTCTTTTGTGACAAATTACTTCTCTGACTCACTTACAGGGATATACATCATAGAAAAGTATGGAATTAGCTTCTAAGTATTTCCTATGGTTAATAAACACTGGAAATACAGGAAGATACAGGGAAGAGACATGCAGATCATCCCTGCTTACTAGCCAATGCACTTTCCAGAACATGTCTGTCAGCAGGCAAGTTAGCCTGCCTGTCCTGTGCCCCTTGCCCAAACATGGAATGACCCCCAACTTTTTTTCTGGCAAACAGAAAATTGTGCCTAATTACCTTCAGAAAGAGGCAAACATTATGCTATTGTATGTCTAAAGTTGAGGCTTGCAGAAGTGCAGCTGTACCAGTGGCTGCCAACTGATAACAATTTCCATTACAGACAAGAATTTCCGTGGTTTCTGTGGCTGCATGCTCAAGCCCACCCAATGCACTTCAAGGCATTTCAATTACGACAAGAGTTTTGTTACCTAGAGGAGAAGATCGCCTAGCATATAACCAGGTCAGGAGTACTGCTGAAGTGACTCAGTAATTATCTCAAGCTAAAAAACATTTTGATCACCGGAACTTATTCTGTACCTTCGATATGGTCATTCACTTGGCAGCTGAGCAGCCATTCCCCAGGACTCCTTGGTGTCATGACAGCATCAATAAACGTGGCTGGGAAGAGGTTGATGGTGTCAACTCGATGATGCCTTTCTATTAAGGTCTGTCCATGAAAGTAGGCTGAATGGATATCAGCTTCGTTACCCATGCCAAAAAGATGCCATTTTATCTTATCTTCCACACACATTGTGAGGTTTGGGAGGTATCCATACATGTACCCGTTGATGGCTAAAAGAAATGTTATTTATTACAGTTACTTCCACAGACCTGAGGATCTTTTCTTCAAAAGCAAGTGTCATACTACCATTGCTCTATTCTTCAAAACAGAAAGAGGCTCAAAACAAAACGCCGCACCTTTGAAAGTGAGCCAGTATCAGCCACACACACTTCATCTGCACAACTATCTGCAGGGCCAGCAGTTCCTGCTATGATTCTGGAGCCCCTGTCAGAGCCAAAGGTATCTTCTGGTTGGCACTAACAGTAAAAGCTGTTTTTCTAAACTGTGATATTATAGTGCAGAGTGCAGGACTAAGAAACAGAACAAAGTAACACAACTCTGTTTAGAGCGCCTGGAAAATTATACTGGCAAAGAGGTTCTTGGCCCATAAGAATCGTATATCACAACTCTAAAGGTTTGATTGTACAATACTTGCCACCACTTTTAATGTTTTTTTTTTATTTAGGATTGTTCTTAATCCTCCATGAAAAAGCTCTGCTTAAAAAAAAAAATTCTCTACAGTTCATCTTTAGAAGAGACAACACATAAAAATATTACTTCACCATATCAGTGACAAGCAACATCAATATCATGTTCTCTCACAGTGCATTTTATTGCTTTCCTGGAAATCCTCATCATCTTTGTCAACTTTGGACGGCTCCGAACAGTATGTCCTGATATTGTCCTCTAGATACCAACTGAGATTTTCATCCATCACAGAAAACATAAGGATAAATTCAGCATCAAAGTGTTTAGCACTGCCCATATTCATTGTACCTGAAAAAGAAAGCAGTATATTCAAAGTCTTTGGCAACACACGTTATCTTTTCATCAGTTTTAAGTGTAGTATCAGTAGGGCCGGTCACTTTTTTCTTCACATTTTGTCACCTTTCTTGAGTGCGAGTGTACACATAAACTTACAGACACGGTCAGAAAACAAAAATCGGTTTTGATAGATACTATGAAATAACTTCACTAAGAATAAATATTGCATGTGGTAAGATTACAGTAAATCTGTTTCTCATATCAGTATTTACACGTCCTTTTGCATTACTAGGATGAACACATCTCACTCGTACACATTTGTGGACAAAGTATTCTGCAAATTATATTCACTGTCACACACAAAACAAAACAATTTGAATACTGTTGAAAGACAGCTAATTGAAAAGATAAAAAGCTGCTATTTCAAAATTAACTGTAATCTTCTCCTCTTCCAGTAAATTATTTCACTGAAATTTATCAATAACCATTATCAATCACATTGCATATGTATTTATTTACTTACTTACTTATTTATTTATGGTTTACCTTTCCTGCAAATTATTAAAGGCCCAACAAGCCCTGAGGCAACATCTCTTGGAGCATCTATGTGGGAGTGGTAAACCCTGGTTATGCAGTCTGCATCTCCCTTAGCTGGACCTTGATCTTCTGTCACGTCCCATGTATAAGTGTACTGGCCTCCGGGCTCCACAGCATCATCTCTCTTTTGCAAATCTTTGGTGTTGTCAGGGTAAAAAGCACCTGAAGAATGCCACACAGCCACCATTAACACAGCACATTCACCATACGGTGCCAGGATAGTACCTGCCATGCTTTAAAGTTGACTGCATGTTACAGTAACATGGGCTGAACATCTGAATACAGCTAAAAAAAAAAAATCTTTAAAATCAGGTGAGCAGACCTTTTTCTTCTCCTTAGGAGTCTCTTCATTTGCCTTTGAATTCCATGGGAGTGCTTCAATTAATGTCACATTAAATTTAGTTTTTGAATTATTTGGAGGGCACTATGTACTTCTGCTAAAAAGATAACAATTCAAATATTTGTCAAACATTTGTTAAATATTAATCTTGGAAACTGTTCTAAAATATTGCATTTGTCCTCAAGGAATACAGGTGTTGGTGGAATGAGAGCAACAGAAAAAAATATTTAAACGCTGTTCCAAAAAGTGCTTGTACTGCTATATAACACACTGTTCTGCTCCCACAGAATGTGTCTACATCAAGCCATGTATTAGTTGTAATGAAAAAATTCATGAAATATTAGAAGTTAAGCTGGTACTTCACAAATTATTTCAATGAAAAATTTTTAAAGACTCCTTTTGAGACAACATCACATATTCCCAAAAGTTCACATGCTGTTTTTAAGGCCCGCGAGTAAAATTTTCAACAGCCAAATTCTGGTGCCGTCTGGTGCAGAAAATCTCCCATCACCTGAATGTGGCCAGACCAGCTATTGTGAGGGCAAATCATCACTAATCCCAAGAGCAGCCTTACAATACGTCTTAAAGTGTTAGACTTACGTCATTAAATTATTGCTAAGCAGTAGCTGTTTCTCCATTTTAAGGAATTTTTATGTCTCTCATATACAATATATACCAATTCAGCATTAAGAATTTGGAACTGTAAGTTAACACTGTTAACAATATCTTCTTCACAACAGCATCATTTTTTCCTTTAGATATCCTCAATACGTGCATCTCCCGAATACCTTTATACCCGTATTTCAGGTGAAATACAAATACTCTTATCTCAGGTGAAACGTTGATCTAAAATTGACTTCTTTATGAATTCCACTTTTGGCTTTGTATTTTGCTTTTCAAAAAATTATCAAACTTCTTAGCTCCTATTTTAAATTGATTGTGTCCTGTTTTAAATCTTTATTTACTTGACCAGTCTCCTCTTTGGTGAGAGAATATCACTTGCCCTCAGAGGAATGATTAACTTTTGATAAATCCTGGCACAGAACGGACTCAAGCTTACCTTCATTCTCCTTTGTGTATCTTACACCATGTGGATGCAGCGTGTACTTTCTGGAAGCAAAGTTTTTCAAGTGAATAATAATGGAATCTCCAACTTCTCCCTTAATGATAGGGCCTAAAAAACCCAGCCAGGAAGGTTTGTCAACTATCACATCATATAAATGATTGGTGTACTGAGTGTAGACAGCCTTCTTGTAAGTGCTTCCTATCCTATGTGGTCCTCTTTCGAGAAAGACTCCAGCCTGCCTGTAAAGAAAATATACAAACACATCTGTTGTGTCAGGTACTCATTTTATATTTGAACGGTGTTAATTAGTAGGGTCTCAAATAAAGACCAGGCCTCCGTAGCGCTGTGCACAACTTTATCTGTGTTTAGGAGCAAATATGTCTCTTATCGTAAAGAGTTAGGCACCCATACAGAGATTAAAGAGTATGCACCAACCTGCATTTTTTTCTATCTATTTTGTAGACTGAAGATAAGGGTATTTGATACAATTTCAGGCAAATTTGAGACCATGTGGACAAGGCAAACAACAGTTCTTATTGCTTGAAACTTTTGTGCTTGCATGCTTAAATCGCTGTGTAATTTTCCATGGCGTGCTAAAAATAGTAATTTCCATCACCACGCTATTATGTTGGCCACATAGTCTGTGCTCCATTCCAATGAAGAGCAGGCTTTTCAGCTGTAAAATACTTTTAAGATGTCTGGACACAAGCAAAACTACAAGATGCTGCTAATGTCCAGTATGTGCACAGGGTGGGGGCATGCAGGGTGCTGAGATGAGTGAGACCAAGCCCTCAGTTTGCTCTCCATTCATAGATGAGAAAGAATCACAGCCTCAGAGCTTGATATGGATTTACCCTAATAAAGTCTCATTTTTACAGATCCAGCCCAAGAATATACAAACAGGTTACATGAGAGCAGGGAATTAGCAATGACCTCCTCAAGCACTAAGTGCCTTAACTAGTGAACCATCGCTCCTCTCAATTAATGAAATACTTATATTAAAAATGAGAGCTTGGTTAGTGAGGAAACAGCCTAACCTACGAGCTAAAATGAGACTGATAGAGATGGTCTTTCCTACACATGGTATCAATACCTCTGAAACGTGTAGCTGCTGTGGATACGCTGTCCAAGCACCACTAGCCGCAGGGAAGGGGTCACCACGTGTCTCTGGCAACTATCACTGGGAACAGTTTTAGAGCCAACTTTTGCCTATGCTGAGGGTCACGCACCTTTCATTAAATATTTTAGTCCCTGAGAAGAGTTATCTTTGTGGAAAAAATGCTTCTATTCACCGACTACAACGGCAAGAGAAACTGCCAGCACTGGCTGTTCAAACGAGTAGCGCTACACTACTGGCTGATGCTGTTAGCCCAAACTCTGGAGTCTCTTTAACAACAAACCCTCCTGCACATTTCCCTGCCCATTCCAGGCAGAATATCTGTGGAAATAAACCTACTCCAGGAGGAGGCAATCCTGGGAGACCCGGCAACACTGCCTGAAGTTCAGCAGCCTGCTGATTTCTCACACGTGATGAGAAACCAAGCCAACTTGGTTTCATATTCCCAGCAGGCCATATTGTGAAGCAAATTAATACTGCCCAAAAATGCAAAGTATTTCCCACAAGGCTGAGAATTGTTTGAGCATGTGGGGAAGGAATTGTTTGTACCTTGGCAAGCGCAGTGTACACTGAAGTGTAATTAAAATGCCAGTTCAGAGCTCCGTGAAACCTGGAGAGCATAAACTTAGTTGCAAGGCGTCAATTACTGGAAATCTGCGTACATGAAGTTTTTAGCCACAAATTAAATCAAATAAATATGTTATAGCTCTTCTCGGACTGTTTGAACAGCTACTGTTTAATTGCAGAGTATTCCTTCCAGCAAGGACCTCACTCTTCCCTTCTGCTCTTCCCTGCCTCTATAAATACCAGTCTCCGTACAAGCACAGCCTCATAGTTGAAGAGTTCAGGAGGAGGAGAAGGATCAGAGAAGGTGAAAACGAAAAGTACGATAAAAGGGACCAGCTCCATTGCAGGCATACAACCACTGAAAAGCTAGAATTCATTTAGGATGCTGGAGGCTGTCACAGAGCAGAGAAAAGCAGTGAAAGTGCAGGGAACTGTGGTGGCTTGGTGTATTACAACACTGATCTGCAATTTTCAGACAAGACGTCCTGCTTCCACCATTTATCAGAATTGCTGGCCTGCTGAATCACCGGCAGAGTCTGACGCGTGACTCAGTTTATGACTAAAAAAAAAAAAAAAAAGTTGACTGCTTCGTCTCATGCCTGATGAAATGGCAGATTATGGCTGGGATATTCTTGTCTCTCACTAGAGAAAACAAACCATGGGAAATCTTCTAATCCCTCATCTACAGCCTAAATGAGAACTGTGTTTTCAAGATTTTTCTAATTTCTGATTTCTCTATTCACTGTTTTTATTTTAGTATAGTCCTACTTCATTTTAAAGGCACTGAAAAAATAGGAGGAAAGAACCTTTTTTTCTCTCTCAAATATTTCTCTGATGCCTTTTATACCTGAGTTTTCTTTATTGATTATTCGTATCTCCAGGGTGCTCCCCTCCTCCTCATTCCTCTTACTGCTCTCACTCTGCACAGGACCCTCCTTGCCCTGAACAAGCAACCCAGCTCCTCCGCTGGGGATGGGAGGACCCAGCTGTGCTGCTGCACCAGTGAAAACGACTACTGCCAACCACACACAGCCAAAAAGGAAACCTGTGCCCGACACAGGAGTTTTAAATTTGTCAAACTTTTGCATTTAACAACATAACAGCAGAAGTTTTCTCTTCAGCACTGGCACCTTAGCCATTCAAATTTAAGCATCGTTAGACATTCAGGGTCTTTTTTCTACTACGAAGTAAACATTTCATTGCAACAAATTCACAAGAAACCTACGTATCCCGATGCTTTTAATTGGCAGAGCATTGGAATACCATTCTCAAGCAATCCAGGAAAAAAATTGAAATTCCCTTATGTGTCTGACAGAAAATTCACTGACGCTAACATGATTCATTTCACTGCCTTTACCAGATTTTCAGTCTGGCCCTAGTGTCTAAAGCAAATAACACTGTAAAATCAAACTCAACCAGTGTAAGCTGTTTTACTTACTCTTCTTCTGCAAAAAGCTGTCCAGATATAATACTGGTGTTGCCAGGCGCATAGTTCCACTCCGTCTCTATAATGCCGATGTAGTACTCCCTGTTCACTGCCCCGACTTGGCAACAGCAAGAAACCAGCAAGCAACTTAGGAAGAACAGCTTCATTTTGCATTCATGAACCTTGTGGAAAATGTGAAATAAAAACACATGCAATTTCCCTTTATATGTTCTCCTCTCTCCCACCCCTCACCCTCCTTACCTCCCCCCTCCCCGCTCCTGTTTGCTTTGGTGAACACAATAAAATGTTGCACAATGTCTGTGTGTCAAGAGTAAACAAAAGATTCTGGTAACCTCGTCAGTTCAGATAATCTTCAAAGAAATTTTTTCAATTTCTGCCAACCTACTATCACGCAAATTACCCTCTAGACTGTTATCGGATTGTAAATCTTGTAACTGAATTGAAAGTACTGTATATTTAAATGGATTTGCAGACTTAAGCTTAATTACATTCTTCACTATCTTTATCACTCTCTCTATAGCTTGTATACTATGGAGAAAATAATTTCTGCGGCACAGAACACAACTTTTAATTAAAAGTGCACTGTGAAAAGCTCTGAACAACTCCCGTTTTCCCTGGCGCAACCGCTTCTGCGCCGAGATAATTGAACTCAAAGCAGGCCCTGTAGGTGCAGACATTCTGCTGCCCTTTTCCCTCTCTCGTTCTCAATCTACAGATCGCGGCTTCTTCCCCTCTGCACAGCAATCACTAAACTGGTTTCACGGCAATCGCTAAACTGCTGCGACACAGGCAGATGAGGGAGGATCGAGGTCACCGGTATCAGAGCAGAGCTTACGCACTGATACGCACGTGGCTCAGCTCTGTGAACCCACCACAGTTCCCTTGGAAATATAATTTTAGCACAAAGTGTGGTGTATATAGCTAGAGATGAAAAGGACCGGATGGAGAGGGGAGAGGATGTTTGCATCTCATTTCCAAGCAGTTTCAGTGTTACCCAAATAGAAATGAGGCTCAGAAATTCCACAAAATGAACTCCTTATGTTATCTCCCTCCTAGTCTATCACCAGACAGGATAAGCCACATTCTTCAATGATTAAAAGCATAATAGATGTATAAAGCTCCAGATAATCTTAACTGTTACCATTATCTAAATGTACTACCCAGTGCAGAAGGCTATACTTCTGCTTTATTCAAGTTTGGTAAACGTTTTGTATCAGTTAGTCTCAATGAAAAATATGAACAAAATTGGACCTTAACCATGGGACATTTAAAAAATACCTAACTCAAGTTTGCAGTTGCATTTTTTTCAAGCACCTATCCATTACATCATGGCCATGTCTGAAGCTTTAAGACATACAAAGCCACCTGTAAACTTGCAATTTGTAAAGACTTCTATTAAAACCATAGATCTTCAGTCGCTTGGAAATTCTTAAAAAATTGCTTCTGCACTCTGAGCGCCAACACAGCAACACTCATTCTAAATGACATTTTTAATTGTATGGAAACTTAAAAATATCTGTAATAACCACAATCTTCTTTGAAGCCATTTTCTTAACAGTCAGAAAAATTGTGATTATTTTGGATAGAAGACTAAGATTCAGAACATAAAGTACAGCAGGTTCCCTTTAATGACATAAAAATCTAAACTTTTGTTTCCAAGGCTATGATATACAGATGAATTACCAATTTTAATCACAATTCATATAAAAAATTTCAGGGACTGCCAGAATACTGAAGTTCATAACATCACCATTTGGAGCCTTCTGCTCCCGTCTAAATGACTGTGGCCAAACCCAAGTTTTCGAAATCTGACTGAATGATGAAATTCTGGAGTTTCCAGGGTTGGCATCACATGCTCAAAATTATTTCTGTTGGGATTTTTTTTTTTTTTTTTTTTTTTTTGCCATGGATGAAGGTCAGTGATTCAGTGGAAAGATCAGCTTGTACGGGTTGCATGTGCCCCACTGTGTAAATTAACTGAGGTAAAATTGAGAAAATGTTTACCTCCTTTCATGCTACTTAAATTCAAAGTAATTCCTTAATACTCAGCTAACAGAGTTGTTCATGTATATGTGGGCTATTTGGTTTATTTTTGTTCAAATTTCCATTGGACTGAAGAAGAGAGAAAAACACGCAAGCAGTTTCCTTGAAATCTACACATTTATTTGAGGGTAAAAACATGAGCATTTATTTGCCTTAGTCCCTTGACACCTCTAAATTACTGTTTCTTGATTGGCAGAAGAACTGCATTTGTTTCTATTTAACGATATAACAAAACTTCTGAAAGGCAAGGTTTTTTCATCACTGCATTTAATTGCGTCTCACCCAAACTTTAAGATATTTGTGTGCCTGAGCACACTCTCTTAAGGAACTAAAAAATTTGACAGAGGTGACTGAGCTTCCCAAACCTGTATGATTATCTTCAGAGCATGTTTGAAGAGCAGGAACCTCTCTCCTCTGGTAGACAGGGCCTAAAAGGACGGAGCACCAAATTTAGTTGGTTAAATTATGAGTCTGCAGTTCGGTATCATGAATATCCCCTTATTGTTTTATGCCACAATACTTCACTTCTCATACTGAGGATGCCGAAATGCTATTTCTCTGTTCTGAAAGTCCTCAAAACTGCATTGAAAATACAAAGCTGATCTTTTACTCCAAAAATTTTCCTGAAGAAAAAAAAACCAACCTAAAAATGGAATATTCTGATAAAAATCTCAACAAAAGCTCCTAGTGGGATTGAATTGAAACCCCACAATTTCATAATTCTCTAATCTGAATGATGTGTTTATAGCCTGCTGCCCATGCTGCTGTTCTGACCTCTTGCAAACCTCTGCAGGTAAACACCCTTGAAAGTTCAGAGGAGCTTCATTTGTCCTCTGCCACTCTATTCTTTTTCAATGTGGGAAAACCCCTCCATCCAACATGTGAAGAATTAGCAATCATGCTTCAGAGACTCACTTTTACCTACACGAGGAATGATATACCCCAAAATGCAAAGGTGGATGGGGCTCCACAGTATTTTACTGCAAATCTTTGCCCACAATAATTTTGGTCAAAACTGAGTCTCTACAGCTATTTCCAGTTTCTGTGCTTTAAATTAATGACATTCCTGTTCCAGACACAGCATAATCCTCTGGCAAACAGCATTGGCTGTGAGAAACAAATAATGTTGGAACTCTTACTTCTAGATCGCAGCATTCCTCAACTTCCTCACTTATGGAAGTTTATAAACTCAAATCTGCAGCTTTCTTCCAGGTGTGCCCGGGGTATTTTGTGTGTGGATTTCAGCAGGTGGCACAAACACTTCAGGTTCAGGAACACTTCTTCAAAAAAGGGTTTCTTGTACGCCAGCATGGTGTGAGCTTCGTCCTGGCCCTGTGGCCCATTTCTCTCTGCTGTTGTCCGGGTGAGGTCTGTATTCTGCAGCTGGAGAGCCAGATGGTGACGTTGCCTCAAACGCCACCATCAGTCACCGGTTACATCAAGATTTCAAGTCAGTTAATGTTCCCTACAGGAATCTTGGTTTTGCCACCAGGCATAGTTCATAGCACTTCTTGTTAGAGACACCATATCTAGGATTGAATCAGGACTTAAATGGATTAGATCAAGTTTAACTTTGCCTTTCATCCAAAAGCCCTTTGTGAATCAAGTTGTTGAATTTGTAAATGCAACTCACTGTTAGCCTTTAGTATTCTTCCCACCAATTTCAAATTAATAAACTGCCCATTTAAAAACTGAGCTGTCAAATCACAGTTGAGTCTGGCTGTGGCAATGGAGATGCCAAGATCTGGATTATGGATAAAGAGGGTTGCAGAATCAATACGTCCAAAAGAACTAAATTACAGATTTCTTTCTTTGATCTAAGCCACCAAAATAGGAGATACCAGCCTATGGTAGCACAGAAATGTAAATTCACAAGACAGAAACACAAAAAAAAGGATGAATTAAAGACAGCCAAGCCTTGCCAATGTTAGGTACAGCCACTAACAACACTACTATGGAAAAAGCTGTCAAGCTAGACACTGTTCTTGTGTCTCCTGTCTGTTAAGCTCAAGACTTTCCATGGTCAGAGACAGAAGTTACTGGGAAGTGGAAGGACACATACAGGAGCAAGACAAAGGGTTAAGAGTTTCCAGGTGTAACTTTAAGGTATTTCACTGCTCTCATCCAACATAGCAAAATCTATCTCAATAGACCCTGTTTGCCTAAAGATAAGCCTGTATTTTCCCCATGACTGAGCTGGAGTCTGAATAGAATACCCTGTTTGTTTGCTTTCCTCAGTGAAATGGCGCCATTCACTTTAGGAATATTTAGCAATTCTAGGGGTTTTTTTGCTACCCCACACATATTATTTTTCATCCAAATAGCCAAAACCTTTTTTCAAAGATCTCTAACATTTTCAAAATAAATAGCTCCATGGTTTGCAGGCATGAAATCCGCAAGATTCTCCACGATGTTTGGTAGGAGTATGGGTTGATTGTTAAGTTTTCTTTCTTTTTCTTCTGTTCACAAAACAATAGGCACAAATCCATAAGAATGTGGGATGATCATTTAAGCAGATATATGATATGATGTATATTCAAGCCTAGGGGAAAACAAGTGCGCAGTTGCAAACAGCCCCCATTTTGTAATCATGCCTTTTTATCATCCCTCTCTGAACATCCATGCCAACTTGAACCGTTTCCCAAAAGATTAGCCCCATTCTTAAACAACATCATTAATCTCTTTATTACTTCTTGCAACTTAATAGAAACTAAGCAATTAAAACTTTAGATGCATTCTTCAAATACTACAGGAAGCAATCAGCTTTTCAAAACAATCTGATAAAGGAGTATCAAGGCAAAATCTCAATATTGTCTTGAAACAGAATTAAATGACTGAGATAATCTATTTTTTTCTAAATATCTTAACCCACAGCAGCCACTTATTGTATGGTTTGCAGTTCTAACAAGTATTTAATATTAGATGTTGATAGAGCTGAATCCCACTAGTTCTGATGTAATAGGGATACACGCATTACTGCAAGTCTGAATACATATTTCTCTCTTCCCTGGGTGTTCATTCTCTCAAAATCAGAGTGCTGAATACAGCCAAACGTTGCCCATGCAGCCGCAAATGAGCCATATGTCCACTTTATTGTGAAACCCTGAATTCCCACTGGGAGTGAAATAATAATTCTTTGAGAAACAAAAAAGACTTTTTAGCTGCTAATTTAAAACAGATTATTCTTTTTCATCTGATTATTGTCAAGGCCATCAGCCTTCCATCACAGCAAGGTCAGGGAATTCAGATGAGTATTAATAAGCTAGCAGTGGCTGCTCACAAGGTTCCCTCATATATTCCCTCAAGTCACATAATACTTGATCAAAAAAAAAAGTTTGCCTCTGAGTATAAAATAAAAAGAAGCTATTAACGTGCACCAATTAGCACGGCTGACTTCAGAGCTGTGTATCTAATCTTTTAATCAGGCTTGGATGCCTTTCTAAAAGCCTTACCACAGGAAGACTTGATAGACCTTTTTCAGTAATTGCTTTGTGCAGTTAAGAACTTCAAGATAAAATGAGCAGGACAGGCTGCTGCCTTTTGTGAAATCACGGTCTGTCTGTAACTAAAATTCATTCATTTAGAAATCATGGCTTCATCCAGTGCACTAATCCTCAAGGGAACAACCCCCCCCACCACCACCATACTGGGCTTTGACCAGGCCCTTTCGGAACAACAAATATTCCTATGTTCTAAACAAAGAGAGGGGAGTATAAAAGCAGTTCTATAGTAGTTTTACAGCAATTTACTCAAAAAAAAAAAAAAAAAAAGGTGATTTCAGTAGAAAAGCAGTTCCATGGTATTCAAACCTTCCTATTGTCAGAGCAAGCTGGAGGGTAAAATAATGAAGAGTCACTGCCAGGGACAACTGGACACGTTAGAAAACAACTAGAAAAATGTAGGTGTCAAACAGTTCAAATAACTTCATCCAAAACAGAGGCTTGAGAGACCAAGATTTAAGACAAGGGTTTCATTTTCTCTTCGCAGCACCCAAATCTACCATCATAAATGTTGGAGAAGCCATTTCTCTATTTTTCTGGGGGGTAAGGGAGAAGTAGTGAAGATTTCCTTGCCATTTTCAGAGAATCCTGGCCTGCAAACAAAAAAGGAAGGAAGTAGTTGTCCTCTTTTTTTCCAACTCAAGTTAATATGGAGGTTGTCTGACTGTTCAACATCCACACCCAATCTAAATCCGACACACACTCAGGGCTCCAGCAGTGACCCTGCTCTGCACCCAGGCACAAGCTGACAGCACTGCTTTCAACTTCAATGGTAGCTGGGCTGGGTCCCAGGCTGGTGAGGCTTTCACTGGCAAGGGGAATGTTTTGAGAGGAATTGCCTCAGGCCTTGACCTTATCTTAGGTTGCTGTTACAGTAAATTCCCACAAGAATCGCTTCCTTGCCCGATTGCCCAAGGCCCTCCGTGGCACCTGCAGCTCCCCTGCCCTGGGCAACCAGTGCTGGTCAGGAGACTTCATGCTGCAGAGCCACTGCCGTCCTACCCACCCTGCCCTCCCAGCCTTTCCCAATTACGTGACAGAGCTAGCCCACGCTCCGTGAGTGCAGGTGTACACATATATATGTATCCCGACTGCTACATATTACCTTTTGCGTCTTCTGTTTGCTGTGAAGCCCACACATTGATAAGAATGACTTTAAATTGAATGGTAGAAGGAAGGTGCTCAGAAAACACTGCTGACAAAGGAGTAATAGACTCAGCATCAGTGCTGAGCTCCCGGCCACTTTTTTTTCTCTCAATCCTGCCTTAAAGGTCAGAATGAGCAGTTATCAATCCCTGTATACCACTAGGAATTAGTGGACGAATCAAACAATAGTTTTATTATCAGTACATATCCCCTGGTAATAAAAATGCAGTAGCATAGAGAACATATAAACCAAAAGGGTAAGTCCTCAACTGAGAGAAATTGATGAAGTTAAACTGACTTGGAGATGCTGAAGAAATTACCTCAGATATTTTGTTACCTGGACAAAAACAGAATAGGTCCCACAGAGCGTCCGTTTCAACTCAGCAGCCACTTTGAGAAAACAGATGATCAACTGCAGTCCGCTAAGTGCTATCAGAATAGAGAGTAAAATGATGTTCCACTCTACTATGTTAGCAGGTTCAGTGCACCGAGACCAGGCAGCGTAATCTATGAGGTACCTATCAGAGAAACAGCAATGTGAAGGAAATTAAATGTAGTGGGTGCAACTGAATTTAAATACATATTATTTTACCTATAATATATAGAAAAACCATATTGGGCTTTATATGCTTCAAGTTTAGGAGCCAGACTCCAGTCTTTCATTATACCAGCATAGCTGCATAAGTTTGTTAAACTCAGCTGAGTGAAAAGATTTATTTTCCTCAAATACATCTGCTTCATTAGTTTCCCTGTTAGACACCCAATTCTTTCAAATGGCAGAAGCCAAGTTTTAAAATGGGAATTTTCCTTTTATTGATTTAATTTCAGCTTTAGATTAAGTCCAGCTGATATCAGCACCATGCAGAGAGCAGGAACACCCCAATGCCATCATTCTAACCAGTGCATGCAGCCTAAATGGCAGAGCTGAGGCAAGTGTCACCGTGTGCAATTTCCAGTTGTTCTAGAGCCACGCTTTGCATCCTTGAGGATCATAATGTGCACCACTGACATATGCCAGCTGTGCCCTTTTAACTCTGAGACAAGCTATAGCCTGGAGGTTAATTGCAAGAACCTTTGTTAGACTCACTTGCTCAGTATCAGTCGCTTTTTTCCTAAACATTCATAACTGAAATGTTTTGAGCCAAATCTGGAGTGCATTATTCAGCATCTGGCCATTTACATTGAACTCAAACTCTTATTTTTGTATTTCCAAATGGGATGGTAACACTGGCAATATGTAGCAGAGATTGCAGGATGCACTTCAGTATTTTAAAATAAAGCTGACTTAAGTCAGAGAAGGCCACAGTTTACGAACTATTCCTGTTGGATGCTGAAGGGACTTGTTTGTGATTCTCTGACAAACGTAATCCTCAGTGCATTCAAATGCAGCTGGACGAGCTTGGCATTATATGACTTGAAATATTCAAGTCTCACAAAACTTTTATCTTTGAAAGGGAGAACATAAAATCTTGCAAAATCAGCCTCTGGCTACAGTTCTGAATCAAACCTTTCATGCCTCTAGGAGGCTGGGACACGGACACCACTTTGTCTACCTTGCTTAGGTGTTTTATGAGATACAGCAGCTATATGTAAAAACTACCAGTGATCAAACCACAGGCTTCATTGAGCTTTAGGAGTTAAAGAGAAACTTACTGAGTTATTAAATATAAAAATGCCATCTATAATCTTTGATCCAAAAACTTGAGGAATTCAAGAGAATATTCTGAGAAAGTATCCATGTACAGTCAATCTAATCTTATATTCTTTACGACACATAGGATTGTGATCACCATCTGATAAAGGGCACTTAGTTAGATGGACCTTTGGGTTTGATCAGTGCAAAGATTCTCACATTTAATCATTCCTTACAAGGAGGCAAATACCTTTCTTTGAGGATTCTGGTGCTCATTCAAGAAGCTGACAAACCTCACTCACCAATATAGGTCTTGTGTTGAAGAGACTGTGCCATTTTGTGTAATACTCTGAGAGAATTTGACTACTGTTTAGATGAACAGTTTCTTCCAGAAGAGTTACACTGGTATTTCTTACCCTCCAGCAGTGTCTTTGAAGATATAATCCCATCCACCTGATGAATTGCAGAAGGGGCCTTGGATCAACCCCAATGTAAAAGTAATGAAACTGTACCCAGAGAAAGCAACTCCAAGCAGGGCTAGTACGATTGAAATGAAACTCTGAAATAAGGAGAGAAAAATATTATGGTGTGGGGACAGTGTCTACAGCAATAAAATCATTCAGCCTGCCTAGCTGCTTCCTTGGGGTTGAATTTCACACATCTGATTGTCTAGTTTTCAGTATCCAGAAAGAAAAATACCAGGTGAAGAATAGTAAGGACACACATACAAAATAAACATTAAGACAGAGTTTACAACAGTTTCACAACTCTCAGTTAAATATCCTTTGGGGATTTTTTTTTTAAATTGCATTTTTTCAAAATTGTTTCCCAAAATGCTAGAGGAACACAGTCACACGTTAAACATGTTTGCATCCCAGATAGTATATATATATATACAGTCATTACTGGAAAAAATAACTTATTATAATACAAGCAAGGGGATGAAGCTATTTAGTTGGGATACTTTGTTGAAAGTGTCAGGCCTTTTACATTCTTATTACACAAGCATTTTTGGGGGGGCGGTGATAGAGTGGTGGTATTTTTCTTTCCTCCAGCTTATGCATGAGAAGGAAGGAGCTACACTTTCTGTGACCTCTCAACCCGACTTAGAATCCTCTGTGAAAGGAAGCAGAAATAGACCAGCGGAAAAGGCAGAAGGATGCACTAAAAACACAGGAGCAGGAAGGCCCTCAGAACAAATGCTGAAGAGATGCACAAAAACATAACACAGACTCACCCTGTAGGTTTTGTTACAGCTCTCACTCTGGCAGCACCGATAGAACACGCTGCACTCCAGTGTTATTAGAATGACTGCCAACAGAAGGATCTGTAAGGGGACATTATAAGGTCAGTGGAATGACTGCAGATATTAAGCCAAAGTCTCCTTTGCCTATGGAAGGTAGGGAGTGCATCTGTTGCACCCTGTTGAGATTTAAAAGCTGCTCATAGGAAAGCACAACTACTCAATGTGCACCATGGAACTGGACTGTTTTTATTAGGCTGTCACCATACTTGTTTCGTGTACTTGAAAGGCAAGAGTGCAGCGTCTCCTATCACAGCAAAGCCTTACCAGCATGGACACAGCTATACCAGTGAAGCTGAAAGAATAAAACCAAGCTCACAAGTAAAAGAGCCAATACCAATGAAAGAATGGGTATTTTATTGACACAACCACATCAGTTCAACAGCTTCTTGCTGCCGACACAGTTAGGCTAGAAAAAGTTAGTACTACAAGATTTTTGTTAAATCTTAAATCTAAAAAAGCCTAAAAAAGGCCTGGACTTTCATTTGCTTTCTCTGTCAAGTATCCATGCTGTTTTTCTCAGACTATTGGATTATTTAAACCTGATACTAGAATCATTTCAATAAACAAGATTTGGACTCCAGAACCACAAACTGCCACTTGGAGAGACACGGGTTTGGAAGAGGAAATACACAAGGGGAATGTTCCTGAATCACAGCACTATCCTCTCACATGCTACTGCCTTGTTTTTAACAGGATAATAGATACATTTTTAATAAACTAGTAACAAACTTAAGGCTAAAAATGCTTCAAAATATTAGTGTCACTCTTCCAGTTAATTTTTTCCCCAATTTTCAACTATGCTTATCTGTTCAAAGTCTCTGCCTGATAGTTTTTTCCTCCGCTAGAAAAGATTAGGTTTTTGTTCTGCTTTAGGGAGGACACACAATTTCAAAAGAATGTCTCATGTTTTAATAACTCTCCCCATTCAGCACCTTCATAAAAACACCTTCCTTATCCAGATGAGACCTTTCTAAATACTGATTACGCGCTCTCTGTCCCCGAGGCTACAGTTCTTTATAACATTGCGAATGATACGAGCAGTGGGCAACTCTGTGTTAGTTTATTATTGCAGATGGGCATACGACAAAGGTAACGGAGAAAATCCTGCTATGCCAGTCACAGTGAGACAATCTTGTGTATTTAGCCTAACAACAGTGGCACTTGATGCATTATGAATTGTATCCAGTACTCTAAATGCCCGTCTGCATACAGCTCTTAAAAACATCTGAGCAGTTATGAGAAACTTTTGTTTCATTTGGTTTTGGTAAAAAGACCACTAACTCAACCTCTATAGGGGATTAAATCAACATAGTGCCTGCCTCCTGTATTGCAAATGTAAACTATACATAAACAAAGAGCCAGCAGGAAAAAGACAATCAACCCTGCAAAATCACTTACATGAAATGAACAGTATACATAGTATGTCATTCAGTATATTCACATTTCAGTTTGATCCAAGTTTTTCTGCCTGCAGTGTTCTTGCCAAAGTAATCCCCATATTCTCTTTAAAAGCACAATTACATTGCTGCACAGTAATTAGCGTTATTTGCAGTAGAATGCAATTCATTAAAAATCCATAGAATCAACACTTACCATCACACCTGAGAAACAGATCCCTTCAAAATACCACACGTAGTTGGGAAGCTGGTAACTGGCAGCATATGAAGCTTTCCCATTAGGGAAGTACAATAGGATGTTAACAACAATACTCCAAAGTGCAAGAGGTATCAGCAGACAACTCAAACAGCTTCCACATGTCTCTAAAGCCATCTCTCAAGAACTTTAGAAGTTTTGCTCTTCTAAGCTAACACAAGATTACAAGGTCTTAAATACAAAAAGTGTTTTGACCTCCTCAGTTGGATTCAGTCATTTCATATTCACAGGAACTGGGTGGCTGGGGTACGACTCCAGAGACAGAAAAGTGCTTAACACTTAGCAGAACAACAGATGAGTATCACTGTCCAAACTCATTGTCCTGTCAAAGCATATGTCTTTAAGTAGCAGTTGCCCTTCAAAAAGGTCCTTCTTTGTGATCTTCCAAATGAAATATGTCTAGAAGTCAGACTCAGGAAGGAACTTCAAAAATCTCATTTCCTGGTGACTGCTTAGAAACGCACTCCTCCCGAGAACACGGATTACGATGCAGATATTCTGCAGCATGAGGCAGGTTGCTCAGCCTTACTGCAGCTCTTAAGTTTTTTCTACTTTACATGGGGAAGGGAGGTGTCAAATGATAAGTATGTCCAGTCTCTGTACAGAAGGCCACACATTGCCTCACACTACAGAGAATAAAT
The DNA here is from genome assembly GCF_000687185.1 of Egretta garzetta. Lineage (NCBI taxonomy): Eukaryota > Metazoa > Chordata > Aves > Pelecaniformes > Ardeidae > Egretta > Egretta garzetta. Next base: position 1,475,874 of record NW_009258951.1, read on the forward strand.
ACCAGAACTTGGCAGATACAGCCCTGAGGGTGAACCAACACTTGCTGCTAACTTGGGACAGCCTCACAAAAACACCAAGCTGAATCTCAGTCACAATTCAGAGAGTACAGAAGCCTAAATAACACTGGTTAGAAACTGCCAGGCAGACTTATTGTCACATTTTATTACTCTTTTCTGCAGCATTATACAGCTGAACTGTTTCATGAATTAAATCCTGCCATTTATCCAGTTGCTTTACTCCATGCTTACAGCTGAGTATGCATAGCTACAGATCTGACCTACATCCACGTGACTTCTTGTACTGGACAAAAGGTCTGGCTGTTTTTTGAAATGCCTGCTGTTTTGCGCTGTGCGAAGCCAAAGCCAGACAGTTTCCCTGTTCTCCTGTGTCATCATTCTCTAAGCCCTAAGCAACTAAACATCCATCCCAGTAACACAGAGCCAGAGCTGTCTGAATGCTCACAGCGTGACCCAAGCCTTCTTTCCATGCCCCCATGAGTCACCAGAAAAGTAACTCAAGTATGAGCTTAGGCTGTACTCAATAGGAAAGTTGTCGTCAGAGAAAAAAAAAATTGGGGCTCAATCAAAAGTGAGAAGGCTGATTTTAGAAGCAATGATGTCATGGCATATTTTCCTTCTGTTTTCTCATGGGCTGTTTTAGGCTCTGTACATATGAGGCTTCTCTCATGATCTAATAAAAGCTGTTTGGGTTGCATGTTGTAACTAATTCCTTCCTATTGCTTTGAATGAGATCACCCGAGGAAATCGGCATGGTGGTACTCCTGCAATTACACCATTTTTCTACCCGTTCCCTGCTATGACTCCCATTTCCCTCTCCCCTTCTTTTTCTAGGAGTTTTCATTTTGAAGTCCTCAGACTTTACTCTGAGGATCTTCCATATTTCCTGTTTTACTCCCTAATCACTATGGACACTTTTTTTCAGGCCTCCCTCTAATCAGAATTAGCAGCAAATCTCCCTTTGGAGGCTCACAGGCATGGACAGAACTCATATCATTGACACTGTGCCTTACAGATCAGAGAAAACAGCTGAATTTAAAAACAGGCATATCACAGCCCCAGGTCTGATTTTTTATTACAAAACTCAGATCATGTAATAGGCTGAAATTTCTTTTCTAAAAGCAAAGGCAAAAATTACTAGCAAGCAGCTTAATTTATAATCAGATTTGCTACTACTTCCCGTAGTAATCTGTTCTGATTAGAATAAACTTACTTGGAAAATGACACCTGAGGCAGGATTCATTCTGCAGTACAGCAGTCCACATCAGGACTTATTTTGTATTTAAGCTGAGCTCTGCAAATATCAAATCAAGCTGTGGTTTTTTGCTGGCACGCTACACCACTAGAACGGGAAACAACCATTTTGTGCTAAATATTAAGCAAACCTGACAACCAGTTTCTCAAATATCTTACCAAGTATTGCAAGAACTTCCTGTTGCTGTCAATATCCATGAGTTGATGCCAAGCCTGTTAACCAAAAGCCATGTTTACTCTGGATGAGTGACTTTTCTGCTGAAACAAATTTAACCTAAAGCAACTGCTTCTCCATGACATAACTGATAGTGTTTTGGGAGTTCTATCTCGCACGTCAGGCAACAAATAATTCAATTGGCCTTTTATTAAATGACAACATCAACAGGGAGCAGTAATGCTGTGCTGCTACATGGATCTGAGCTAAAGTTTTAATTCTAAACCCTATCCTAATCATTCTGTCCATTGGAATTTCTAGAATTGTTTTGATTCTTTAATTAGTTGTGTACACCAGAAAGACAAGTAACAATCTGTAAGCTGTGTGGGAATTATACCCTATTCCATTGAGACCCTCTTTTCCTCCTCCTCCTCTCACTCCATGCTTAAATTTGCAGATCCTTTTTCAAACAGTGCTTCTTCACATACAGAGACACCCATACTGCACAGCATCAAGGAATTTTATGTCTATACACATGTGCACATGCATATTCTCCTTCATCCCACAGCAGGGCAAGACGGGGATAAACATAACAAGCAGAAGTGGCCCTATGTATTTATGTATGAATAAGTGGTATTGCAAGAAGAAGATATCCTGAGATTCTAAGCATAAACTTTTCCCATATGTGGGGGGTTTTTTGTTGCTGTGGATGTATGTGTGCAATTTCATTTTCACAGTTAATTTCCTTTTTTTCCTCAGATAGGTATTTGTACTGGGCAGAGGTGGCTGTGAGGACAGCCTGAGATACAGCTCAAGTTTCTGGCTACCTTTAGAGACCAACTTCCTAGTTACAAATAGTACTAGGTACATACTGACACCCATGGGAAATCCTTTTCCTCTAATAACAGAAACTAACTTGCCTGTTTTCAAAGTCTACATTAACTGCTAGATTCCAAAACTGAGCCACAGTGGTAATCAGCCTCATTTCTTTGAAAGAAATGGCATGTCACATTTTGGTTTTCACTTGAAAAAATGTCATTGCCAGTAGCATACTGACCTTGCTAGCAATGCTGTTGGCAACATATCATTCAGATTTACTTTACCTTGTAATAAAACATTCACTGTTATATACTACAAGCCACATTTCAGAGATTTTGCCAGGATCTTAGAATACTGCCTCCAGGCTGCTTGCTGGTGAAGTCAAATATTTCAGATAAATCTATCACCACTGACCTGAATTTGCACTATGTTTTCTGAACACTTCTACACCTAGGGGTCTGCTGATTGAGGTAAAAACAGGACCCAGACCCACATTTTGTTTTGTCTCAAGACTCTAAGCAGCCAGGAGATAAGCCTCTTCTCAGGAGAGCAGCAGAAAGGACACAGAGCTGTGGCTCAGCTGCATGGGAACCTCCCTCTGGTCCTTGGCACAGCCACCAGCAATGAACCATTGGCCCAGACCCAGGACTAAGGCTCCACATACACAGTTGTATCTGTCATAGAGCTGTTGCTGAATGATTGTATCCTTGCTGATGCACAATTGCCTGGCTCAGCTGAACGATCTAAACCAAACAGTGAAGCAGTTCACACTGAGAGCCTGCTGGAAAAGAAAAGTAGGTTACAACTCAACTGCTTTATATCCATATTCTCATACCACCACTGTCCTTTACTCTAAGACCAGGAAAACAGTGTTTCAGCATGGGCACGGAAAGAATCACTGACACCTGCTGGGTATTTTAAATACAAATTTTTATTTGTGAAATACAGGAGAAGTTCAGAAAAATCCTGATCAGCCCTCCATAATCCACATTTTACTGCTGCTTTGGTTTTGTTCCAGGTGGGCATTTCTCTCCAGGCCAGACTAGATTGGGTTTATGCTCATTCCAACATCAGAATGAAAGTGCAACTTTATTGGGAAAGCAGCATGAAGTACAGAGCTGTTGCGTCAGTAGAAAGAAAAAAGGCATCTTTAGTGGTGTGTTCAGGCAGTTGCCCACACTAAGACGAAATGAACCAAAGAAATTCAGGATACATTTTGCCTTTAGATACAGTCAGGTTAGTAGAAAACCTGCACATGACTCCAACAAAGGCTGGCCCCAAGTCAATTAAATTGATAGCAACATCACGGTTTGACAACATACAATGTGCATTTTAGTATGCATGGAATATAAAAAAAAGTCACCCACAGCATACTCAATACACCACACGCACGCACCGATGCCAATGCATTGTCAGGTTTCTAGCAAACGTAAGTCTGTGGGGGGAACAAAAACAAAGAAACACATATTAAGGGGAAGAATGCTAATATTGTATCGAACTGTAAGAGCTAAAATTGTGTCGACCACATAGACAGCCATAGCATGGCTCTTTTATACTGCAGTTACAAGCATGGAAGACAGGAGTGAGAAGACAGTAATAGCTTTGAAAGAGACACCTTTCAACTATGTCAATTAAAAGTGTGAAACATACTTAGCCATTATGTGTGTGTGATACAAATCATACCTGGTTCATACCTTGAGCCATTGCAATTCTACCACGACAATACTGATTTTAACATCATGCTCAAGCTGTTTAACAAGACTCTAAAGAAGTTTGAAGGAAATTCCCCTTCCTCACTCAAAAAACCCCCACATGTTCAAAAAACCCTTAAGATCTGTTTGTAGGTTTTGTTACCTATATGTAGTTTAATTCCTTCTCATATCCTACTTTACTAAGCAAGGCCAGGATGCTGCAGTTTTCATTACACATAGCATGTTCTCAGTAATCTGTCAGCTGCTATGAGCAAAATACAAGGCTAAAACAATACAACTAGAACAAGCAGCCTGCCAGAAAACTGCACCAAACTATGCAATAATGGTTTAAGCTAGAGACCACCACCAGCAGGAGATTTGTATTTCAGTTATATCACCTATATAGTGCTGATGACCACATGTGCCATGGCAGGGGGGAGCCTTCCAGCTCCTATGCAAACTAACTTCACTGTGACAGGTGAGGCATCAGCTGAAAGCACGTGGTCAAATACTACACGAAATGCTGAACACAACAGGGCTATAAAAAATGAAGTTGTACACTGAATTGTTGCTTAAGAATACCTAAAAAATAGCTGCTGAGTAAGACTCCACAGTAGCATCAGTAACAATAGCGTTTCATGTTCATCTAAGAACCATGGCTATAACTACAAATTGCTTACCTCCTCATGACTGCAGCACAACCCACAGAATCCTCCAAGAATGCCATTGATTATCTGTATGAAGCACAGAATGAACTCTATTCCTCCCAAGACAAGGAGGATGGAAAAGAGGGTGACGTTCCACTGCACGATGTTTTGAGGTTCTCGACATTGAGACCACTTGTTATACTCAAACAAGTACCTGTACACAACAATTAGAAGTATATTAACATTGTGACAGAGTGGGATGCTTACCATACATTAGAACCAGATTACATCTAGTCTGTAACTGCACTGAGGATCATCACTAAGTGGGAATAGAAAATGCAATGGTTTATTCTATACAAAGTTTGCTGTGTTTAAGAACACTTTGAACTATCAACCATAAATTTTTGTTAAGTCTTAATTTGTTTTTTAAAAAATCTAAGCTATAAAGGCAGAATCTTCCAATTAAAGCATGACACAAGCTCAAGAAAGCTGAAAGAGCAAAGCTATTTCTCAAAACAACCACAGGTCTTTTCAGGACTGGGCCTTTAGAATAAAGACAGCAACTACTGATCTGAAGCAAATGGGTCACTTCCTCTCTTGTGCTGCTGTCTTTGGACCCTCACATACCTACTCTGCAAAAGCCAAACAGAACAAATTTAGAGGGGTATTGTAGTATTCCAGCTGCTACTCCTCACCCACATCTTCAGAACATCAGCACTGATGAGTCTTCAGCAAGGACTTAAAACTCAGTTCTTCTATATTCAGACATAGTTGAGGGGCACAGCAGAGGAGGAATGCCCCCTCTTGGGAGAGATGCAACTGAAGTGTAAAATTCAAACTCTCTGCTGCAAAGGATCTTTATGTGGCTTCTTAGTACTCAAATGGTCTCTAGTCCAGCATCAGCCATAAACTGTTACTAGAAACAGCCTCGAGGTTGCCAACCATACAGGCACTGTAAAAGCATGCCATGATCCAAAACAAATCCTCTTCCTATCTACAGGATTTGTGGGGATTAATGGGGAACAAGCATATGACTCAGCTACACAGGCTTAGTTTGCTGGAGAACCCTGATTAGGGATAATTAAGAGCTTCTGGCCCTTATAAACCTTTTCTAGTGTCACTTACAAAGGCTCTATGCCATTGTCACTAATGAAGATATTCTGCCAGTTTACAATGACAAAGCAACTTCAGAAGTAAGCCTCACAAAACAGATTCTTACACAAATAAGACAAGTTTTGTAACAACCACTATTCATAGTCTGTAAATCCCTCAAAGTCCTAAAAATTTGTTAGAGGTGTTCATGGACAGGAACAGTATGTGGTATCTAGAAGTTATTACCTATACATGTTCAGGCCTCTTTTTGTAGGACAGAGGATTTATTCTTTCGGTTTTAAATTATAGCAGTGTGGGTAACTGATGCCATCTATTTAGTTCTTAGTGAGAAACAAACTTATGAATAGATCTTGGTATATGGTTACTGGATACTGATGAAAGGTACTGGAATAAAGACCACGTGTACATGTGGAAAGATATAACATCCTCAACAAACAGACAACTTACCCTCCAGAGGATTCAGTGAAAGGATAAATCCAGTTTCTTTCTAGGTGAGTAAAACAATACGGTCCATGAGACAAGGCCAGTGCTGAAATGATTATACAGTATCCAGAACCAAGAATCCCGATAAGGGCCGCCAGAACTGAGGACAGCATCTACACAGCAAACACAGACATGAGCTTTCAACACAGCCATCACCTTGTCTTTGGGACTGTCTGGGACTGATGCGCAAGGGGTTACTTACTGCACAGCTTTTCCCACAGGCCTCGTGGCCAAAGCACCCACAGCAGTCATCATTGTGAAGCCCAATGAATACCGCAGCTGGAATGAGTACCTAGGTACAGAGCAAACAAACCACACAGTTCTATTTAGTTGCACAGACAGGGGAGATATAAATGAATGCAATGCAAGGGCTGTGTTTTATTGCTTCTTGGCAGGGGAGTGGGGGGCAGTCTGTATAGATTATTCAGTTTTACTCCCATTTAACACAGCAGGCATCTCACTACTGATATCAGAAGCACGAAGCACCAGGAGAGGTATATTTCTGTTTCCATATTGTGCTATACACAGCACATAAAGAGCCTGTTGTTAAGAAGCCTGCTGTAGCATTGCTGCAATTTAAAGTACGTTAACATTTAAACAGGTTTTGTTCACATTAAAGGCTGTATCCTGCAAGTAAAATGCTTTGCAAAAAGATGCATTCACTGTTTTCCAAATGAGGACTACAAGATAATTTTTTTGCTAAAAAAACCCAACAACTACCACAAACATACTAGTTACTGAAGAGTAGTAATCCCTGCCTGTGTGACAAACCAGCCTGGCTAGATCAGAAAGCCTAGTAATACTTTGCCTAATCCAGGCAAACATCTCATTACAGACAGCTGGCTTTTTCCAGGTTTTCATGACCAGCTTCCAGTGACAGAAATAAAGGAACAAAGCAGAAGCTAGTCTATAAGAAACGTAAATCACCCATACTCCAGAGCTTTTAGCATAAAAATCAAGAAGGAGCAGAGCTGATTAAATAGAATATCCACCCCATCAGCACTAATAGGACTTAATAATAGTTTCGCACTTACAGAGACTCTACATACAGGAGTGCCTCAGAAAACCATAAAGAAATAGCAAAGCATTATATGCAAACTGCACAGGTTTATTTAACAAGATGCTAGAATAAAGCTATCCAGTTGAACAGTCACATACTTGTCAGCCCTTACTCAAACCTATTGCTGAGCCCCAATGCTGCATGTCCAGAAGAGGTTGCACAAGTGTGTCCCAGGAGCAGTTCCATTGATTTCACTTGTATTATTCTGTGTGTAAAGGCCAGCCTTTGCAAATCCCAGTCTAGGTTCCAACGGGGCTGTAAGACAGCTGTAAGCATCTCGCCAGGCATTTATTTTCAACCTGTGATTTGCAGACACCTTGAGATCTGTAGCCTATTTCTAAGAGGCCTTTTAAAAGCAAATGAAAAAGGAAGCCTGGAGTCAGGGAACTTAAATATGCTACGATGCAGTCCACAAAATTGAAAAGGTAGAAATAATAGCTTCAGGTTAACAGTGTCCTGCAGTGAACACACTCAAGTCTTCATCCTTTGCTGTTACTCAAATGCAAAGTTTTGATAACTGCCACTCAATTCCTCTGAATAAAGAGCTAAGGCAGAGAAATAACTGTCAACATCTCAGATAACAGAAATTAAGGAATTTTAACTAAATGCTATTTCTCTAGGGACATTTAAAAGGAGAATAGTTCAATAATGTAACAAAAATACAAGATTTAACCCTTTACGCAAACCATAACCCACTGAGAGGCTTGGTCCCAGCTTCACATTTGATTCTGTGACCTAGACCCTATGATTTTCTCAGCTCTAAAATGACATAATGTTGCAGGTAAGAGAACCAACAGTAACTAATAATACGTATGGGGTAATATAGCTAATTTCTCTTGATACAAATCCAGAAATTCCTACTGATAAGATTTTTTGATCAATAATTAATGTAAAAAAAACCCAGTAATACCAAGTAGCTCCAAAATAAACTTAAAAGAAAACACTAGCTCATTACTTACCAAGAGTCCTCCACCTAGAATGCCATGAAGGCACTCCACGTATTTGCCAAGATGATGCTCTGAGGCAAATCTTGTTTCGCCATTGGGAAAATAAAGTAAAATGTTGGCCACGATGCTGAGCAAGGCAAGGATGAGCAACTTAAAACCAATACATCTAGCACACCTTCCAAAACACATGTCCTCAGCTTTACAAATCCTTCTTTCACTAGTCCAATCCAACCTCTCTCATACCTGTCCACGCCTAAAAGAAGATCAGCCTTTATTCTCACCTCCTTAAATACTCAGGGTTACCTAGCTACCTGGATGACGTTTACACATCTATAACTACCGTTCCCAATTGCAGAGTGATGGAACAGGGATGGCAAAACGCCACCACCCTTTTTAAATGCAATAATTGTCAAACCAAATGCAATCAAGGAAATATTGAATACTAGGTAATTTCACTCTAATATATGATGCTTGGAATGACCACCAGTGGACATGATTAGACATGAACAACAGGCTTAAACCACAACACAGGTTCTGTTAGGAACTGAAGGAAAAGGTTTTGTTTTCTTTGTTAGAATCAGCTTTGACTTTTAGGTTTATAGACTGATTCAAAACAACCTGAAGCCAGGGAAAGACTCAGTTGACCTCAACAGTATTGAGTCAGTTTTTGGTATAAATAGAATAAGGTCTACAGCAATGAGGAGTATGTAGAGCAGCTTCTCACTTTGCTATCCTGTTGATGGAACAACAGCAAAACCTCATGAGGAGGTTGGAAAACAAATAAAATGAACAGGTAGGCTTCTAAGGAGTGTCCTTGTTCTTGCCATTATAAGACAAGCTGAATTTATATTAACAGCCATTTGTTAAAGCTAAACCAAGTAGACACTGGTGAAAGATACTGCTTCAAAAAGAAGATTACAAAATACAGCCCTTGCACTGAAATTTCATGTATAGAAACAAACAAACAAAAAGATAAAAACACCAAAGAGAGATGCATTATATCAGGGGCTTCCAAACTGCACTACATGTACCAGTAACATTAATTTACATAGTAAATGGAGATACAAAGTGACCTGGAAAAATTAAGATTTAGCCTTCTGTTTTCCTTCATGCTAATTTTGCTAAAATAACCAAAAGCTTCCTTCTTCACATACATACAGCTCAACACAGAGGCATGAGCTGCCGTGCCTAATACTTCACATGACAGATAACTAAGAAATACACAGGCCCAGACTAGTTTCGGGAGGTGCTGCTGCTGCCATCATCATAATAAAATGTCTACCTACTGGTTTTGCAATGAGAATTACAAACCCAGTTTGGGAAACATAAAGGATATTAGAAGACTGTAGTGAGACTTTTTCAATTATTTAGGGTGAAAAATATTTATTCAGGGTTTTTTTTGTTTGGAGGTATGAGTATTACTTTTAACAGCTAAATAACACTGTAAACAGAAGTCCAAATCAAATCCATGGTATTCTTGCAAGCGATGTGAGCAACACTTAAGCTGAGAGAGAGAACAAAGTGTGCAAAAAGGGGGGGATGGGGGGAGAGCAGCCTTGTGCAGATGTGGGTTTGTGATCTAACTTCTCCGGGTATTGTAGCTGTTGACCTTGGAGACTTCCTTCATTATGAGAAATATCCTCCAATTGTAGAAACATAGGCTTACCATTATTGTACACTTCACCTCTGATGACTAAAACAAGGATAAACATCATCCTGCAAGCTTCCTCTGCAGAAGGAGATGGCTGCTCAACTGAAAACTCCCTTTACTGTGTTATACTAAAAAAAACAAAAAAACCCCAAAAACCCACAAACCACTCCCCTGCAAAAACCACCCCACACCTGCCCGCCGCCCGCCCCCCCCCAACCACCACACCATACACACAGCCACCGGGAA
>NW_009258951.1:1486033-1528216 GCF_000687185.1 Egretta garzetta
AGTAGATTTAAAATCTGTTCTATTTATAGCCTATAAAATTGTTTTCTAAACATTTTATTTGAAATAAAATTTCAAATAATCAAGAACTTCCTATATTTAAAATCAATTCCATACATTATCAAGCATGTGGGACATTGCACAGGCACTGCAGTCACTACCAACCCCCTCTCCCCCCCCAAAAGATACAATAGTTATTCAGATCACTCTCCTATATAATGCTATAGGTTAGAAAAATGTTGATCTTATTGACTTCTCCCGCTCATTTGCTTTTTAAATCCTAATTTTACTGCTTGGCAAAGTGAGCAGTGGTGGATTTTTGGAATGCATCATGGGCATGTCAAGTTTTAAATGATAACACTGACCCCCACACAAGCAGTAGTCAAACACAAGCTTCTTATCAACCTGAGGAACAGCAGGGCCCAAGCTGCAGCTTGTGACACACTCCAGAACCATGAGATGGCAGAGTTTACACTAGCGTGAACAAAACCAGAATCAGATTTTGAGTCATATATATAAGTACCACAGTGTTTGCACTTAAAGAGGCAAGACAACTGCTTACTGACTCACAGGTGCTTCCCCACAACCCATGGGAAGTTCCACTATTTCTCTCTCACAGGACTATTCCTGTAGCTCTGATGCCTGTCCTGGACAAAGAACACATTGGAAGGCAATCAATCACCCAGTTATAGAGACAATAAGATTCTAATTCTAGACTAAAGCCTTACTAGCCATGGTCTAGTCCTGAGCTCTGGCTGAGAAGCACCTACTGCAGTGTGGTACAGGCAGGATAAGACAATCAAAGGGGCAGTGAAGCAATTTTGATAGCCCACTCTAAGGTCCAGCAGGTAAGACCATTGTGAGACTTCCATATCCTCTCCTGGCAAAAAGGGGGCTGGTTTATGAACAGTTACAACAACTGGCTTGTATCCCTGAATCATCAATTCTGCAGGATAAAATTTGTCAGCAGAACAGTACTACATGGAGCAGGACACCAATGCTTCATGCCAGGGAATTGGCTAAAATTAGGTGCCTTGCCCAGTAACTGTGCTACCTAATAGCAAGCCTAATTTCACATGGCATCCAGGGATCCAGCAGTCCCTCTGTAAAAACAAAAAAACCCACCTCAATTATTGCTTTGGCTCTTTTATTGCAGCAGGAAGACAGAAGCCTACTTCTTTCACAAAATAAAGAAATATGTTAGAAAGAGACTAGTATTTCCTGATGTCAAAAAGTGGGAGATCTCAAATAGTAGAAAAGCTCAGCATTCTCCAGTTTTCTGTATCAGTTCCTCAGACAGCATGACAGGAGTAACAGAAATTACTGTCTCCAGATCAGTGGTGTATTGGAAACCCTTGCTATATTTTTGGCCAAGTCCTAAGTTTACCTATTGTAAAGAGGAACAGTTAAGCAAAGACTGTCGAAGTTACCACAATGTGCAAAGTTACCAAACACTTGCAGAGAGGGGAAAAAAAACCCCAAACACACAAAACAATTTTATCAAGAAAAAGAAAACTGAAGTATCACATTTCTCCCACAAAAGCAATTTACTTTAACTACAACCACAACTAGCATCTCTGCCCCAAGCCAGATTCAAAGGGATTTGTTATAATCAACAGAAGAAACTGGGTTGCAACAGCAAAGAAAAGTGCCAAATAAAAAAGGAGACCTCTCACTCCACTAATGTATTTAAATGCCCACCGTAATCCTGGAAACGCCCATATCCCTCTACTACAGAGGAAATCAAGGGAGGTCGGGGAGGATATCTGCAAAATAAATACAGAAGTGGTCAGACAGACACAGACCCATCACATCAGGGTCAGCATGCTGTCAAGAACAGGGTCACGCAGACTAGGCTCAGTTTGAACCTGTTACATGCGTATGCTGTAAGGCTCCTGGGCTCTGAGGATGCCACAGAACCCTCTTTCCTTAGCGCTCTGGCACATGGTCAGGCTGCTATTCCCTTCATGGAAATGAGATTTTTATAGCTCAGCTATCACAAATCCACAGTGTTAATCTTGCTAATCCTCCCTAAACTGAGCATTGTTTTGTTTTTTTTTTTTTACTATTTTAGCACCTAAAGAGGTTCTCATTCCTTATAATCAGACGAAGGATGAAACATTTCCAATAAATGTTTCTGCCATCAGTGTTTTCTGAGCAAATATGAGCAGTCTCCTGCTTTAATTTAAAGATGGAAAGAAAGATGCCACTCTACTGAAAAGCGCAATGTGTTTCTCCCCAATAGTTTCTTCTAACACTTCAAATGGCCAGTCCTACTGGTTTACACTGCCTTATAGACACCCCTAGACATGGTTTACTAAAAGACACAATGGTGATCAAGAGACAGCTGAAACAGACACATGACAAATGTCTCCCAATTACCTTGAAAACAATCTAAAGAAAAAAAACAAAAAGCCTTGAAGCAAATGAAGTGGTTTTTTACATTACAAAAACTGGTCAGATGTGACTCAAAGGGGCTTTATTCATATCATTGCCATTTGGACACCCTACACTGTAACTTCTAGTAGAGAGATTCTCACTGTAACTTTTCCTGCAAAACTTCTGGTCCCACCCATCATTGGCAAAAGGTTAATGGGAGGGAAGTACCTCTTGCAGAGGCATTGGCAGGGTGTGGTAACTGCATGACATCTGTAGATGAGACACAGCCTGGGAAGTAATAGCACAGGCTGCATGGATGCGTTTGTGGAGACTGGGCAACACAATGCATGTGTATCAACACAGGTTATGAACTCATACTTGTATTCCCTCATAAGCCATTTTCATTTGTTCTTCTCTTACTGTTTAGTAGGTTATTCGGAGGCTCAGACAACTGCTGGGAGTGTATGACAAATGTACAGTCACCTGTTAGCTAAACTAAGGGAAGCCTCTTGGCCAGCTGCTCTGACAGAGCCCCAGTGTCCTTCGGTGGCCAAGAAGGCCAATGGCATCCTGGCCTGTATCAGAAATAGTGTGACCAGTAGGAGTAGGGAAGTGATCGTGCCACTGTACTCGGTGCTGGTGAGGCCGCACCTCGAATACTGTGTTCAGTTTTGGGCCCCTCACTACAAGAAAGGTGTTGCATTGCTGGAACATGTCCAGAGGAAAGCAACCAAGCTGGTGAGGGGTCTGGAACACAAGTCATATGAGGAGCGGCTTAGGGAACTGGGGTTATTTAGTCTGGAGAAGAGGAGGCTGAGGGGAGACCTGATCGCCCTCTACAACTACCTGAAAGGAGGCTGTAGGGAGGTGGGGGTTGGCCTCTTCTCCCTGGTAACAGATGATAGGATGAGGGGGAATGGTTTGAAGCTGTGCCAGGGCAGGTTTAGGCTAGACATTAGGAAAAACTTCTTCACCAAAAGGGTTGTCGGGGTCTGGAATGGGCTGCCCAGGGAGGGGGTAGAGTCCTCCTCCCTGGGGGGATTTAAAAGAAGGATAGATGAGGTGCTTAGGGACATGGTTTAGTGGTGGGATGTCAGGGTTAGGTTAAAGGTTGGACTCTATGATCTCAAAGGTCTTTTCCAACCAAAGTGATTCTATGATTCTAGGAACACCCATGACTTCCCTTCAATCAAATGGAAAAACACCCATCCATGCTACCACCCATTTCTCAACATTCAAGTGATGCATTGCTCATGTTTTCCAGCCATTGTGCACAAAACCACTATGCTGTAGATAAGTGTCCTCAGGCATGCCACTTCACATGCCAATCAGCAAGCTCCAGCTGGACATCCACAAGGGGAAACTGCTCCTCTGAAGTCCTTGGTATCTATGGTCTCCTGGCCACAGACAGAAGAAAGTTTCCAGATTACATTTATTAATTACATAATAGCTCCTCAGATGAACTAATGAGCTAATTCTGAGGAGGAGCAACCACCTGTTGCCATGAGAGATCACTGAACAGAAAATAAAATCACTCCTTACACAGCTATAACACATGTTTGCTTACTATCTCTGCATCACTGAGACAGAAAGCTGACCTGAACCATAGAAGTCAGCTCGAAGTGAGCACTCACACTTTTACGCAACACACATTGACACATATAGAGATTTAATTTATTAGTAATAATGCTGACCTAAAGAGGAGTCAGCAATGATGCAACAAAAGTAGTTTTGTCACTTAACCAACCAGCTTGGAGATTCAAAATCAGGGCAGAGCTACTACTAAATGAGCATATAGAAATTCCTCTCTCTGAAGAACCCATAAACCTTATTTAAAAACAACTATTACTGACCCTAGACTTGCAATGCTACTGTAACATCATTCCACAATCAAATGAACCACTTCAAAAAAACTGTTTTCTGGTGACATAAAAACCATGATGTAGCCTGCATTCATTGCTTCTGCAACAATGTTATTATGATAAAAGTAGGACATAAGACACATTCTATTTCTACTGCAGCCTGTGGGTGAAACCTTGGCCATACAAAAGAACCAACAGAAGCTTGTTTCCCTTGGGCTGTAGCATTTACCCACAGGTTTACATTCTATATTTCTATTCTATCCCTAAAATAGTGACATGCTTGCAAAAGTTAAGCAAGCATGAAGCATTATCATCATTGTACTATAAGCATACCCTGTTCTATACTGTATGCAATGGCTGTGAGAATCAGAAAATTTGGGTTAGATAGCATATAAACCTCTGCTTAGCATAGCATGATGAACAGACTGTCTTCAGGCTTGAAGTGTGCCACTTCCATGACTCCCCTCCCCTGTAGGAATATGCATAAAACAGACGTCCAGTAAAAGACATCCAGTTCTGACACTTCAGAGAACACGGAACAAAATAGGTCTTTGGCTCTTGTGGCACAAAAGTCAATTAAGCATCTTTGTTTCTCAGTGATACTGAGTAGTTTTCTACTTACCACTAATAGAGCAAAAAAACCATTACCTCTATCACACCATGTATTTTAGACCTGTATGCTCAAGAAAAGGGAAAAAAGAAATGGGCAATGGAATTTGTTGCTTTTTGCTTCATTAACGTATGTTCCATGCACTGCTCATGCAGTCTAGTCTCTGGAATTAGCCATTAGTAAGTTAATGCCCATTAAAAACTTTTAAAATGGTTCTTTCTGAATGATCTCAAAATAACTGCTTGGCTAGAACAGTCTATGTATTAATTCCACAGCAGAAAAATGTGAAATTTAGTGTTTAAAATTAACATGTCTTCCATGTTATCCTGACTGATATTGCAGCATGCTGCATTTGCTTGCAAATCCTTCAGCATCAGTAGTAATTAGATCACATATACCACAATCAGAAGAGAAAAATCAAGCATGACTACAAGGCTCCTGAAAGACTATTTCCTAAACTGCACTCCCATCTTCCATCAACCTTCGCTATCATCATTTAAATTGGAACCCTGAAGTTCATTGAACAATATATACTTAGTGCACTGAGTTTTTGCTACCAGCTGGTCCCTAGAACAGCTGTCAGTCATTTAGCCAACTATTTCATGGTCACATTCCTTCATCAGGCACATCAAGACCCCAAAAATGCTGTACCTATGTAGCACACATTTTAAATATAGAATCTTAATTTAAAAACCCTACAGTTAAAGAATAAAACAGACTACAGAGGATTCCCTTTTAGTCTGAGAAACGTTTAAAGCAGAAGAAAATAAAATTTAACAGTGATTATGTTTTAATTAATTCTTAGGTTTTTTAAGGAAACATACTGGAAAAATATAACTGAGACTGTAGTCTGTATAGGTATACAAATTACTTGTCTGCCATATGGTGCCTGTACTACATATAGTGCTTTACTGTAGCTGCTCCTTTCACAAGGTCCTTCTAACTCATGTCTGTGGTGCTGTTCTAACAAACTGCAATTTGGGTTGGTGGGTGGGGGAAGACTAAGTTCCTAAATTAAGAGTTTTATATCCCTTTGAACTATAATTACAGCTAAAAGCATTCATGTCACCAGTGCACCTAAACATTGAAGTTAATGCTGCAGAATTACATGTTTATTCCAGAGCAGTATTCCATTGCACAGCCTCAGGGGTCAGATCCTGTCCACAGGACTTTCTGCAATTACTTGGAAGACAAAGAGCCTCAATATTTCCACCAGCTCCCTCTAGTGATAATCAGGCTACGACCAAACAGGTTGTGCCTACTCACAGGCCACCAGCTCCAGTGACCTCTGGCTCTCATGTCTTCTACCACAGTTCATGGAATACCTTCTTCAAGACAGAGATGCCACCTGCCTTCTGCATAAGATGACAATGCTCAGTAAGGACTACTGATGGCAGGGGAGTCAGGCACAGTGCAGTCTGCAATAATAGGAATCGAACTAAGGTATCGTACCCACTGAGTCAAACCCTGAAGGCTTCAGGTAGGACTAGATTTGATTCAGGTGCTAGTTCCAGAAGAGAGTTCTTCCAGGAAGAGCACTACTATATGGTAAGTTAGAAAGTAAACCAAATTTCTTCTTTTACAGATCATCACAGCAGACAAGCAGTCCTGTTCTTTGCTCTCCACAAGCACAAAGGAAAAACAAAAATACTGGAAGTTTCCTCTAAATGTGAGAGCAAAACCACCCCAAACCAAAACAACAACATCACAGCCCTTCCCTAGTATCTGAGCTGAGTCAGTCAATACTTTTCTCCAAAAAGGCAGGTGCTGTCTTTCAGGAAACTGCAACCACACCAACAACAGCACTTGCCTGTCAGGTAGAACACCTTGGGTTTTTTTGTGTTACTCGCCATCAACTCTCAAGATTTTGGTCAATTACAACCTGCTCTAAGCTGAAGTCATAGGGCTTACTAACCAAGTGCTATTCAGGGGCATACAAAAGGCTGAAGGAAAATTAAAGTGTGTCCAGGGGAACCATTACAGTTATAAAGCCATTACACAGCTCTTCATATGCAGACTTTGTAAGTGGGTTGCTGATAAATCCAGCCTATTATTAATGTGCAATGAATATAAAGAGACTATCACAATAGGAATGAGTTTCCACACCACCTCATAACAAATTTATTTTATTTCAGATTATGCACTAAGCAAACAAAATACTCCTTTACCAACAGGCAAGTGCAACAGTACAGCACCATCATTTCTCTGCTACATATCGATGATGCTGAGAACTGCTGGTTACATGGTCCTCACAGTCACTTCTGCTACTGTGTCTTGTGCTACAACTGGAAACTCATGGCCTAACTGTCTACTTTTCAGGCATTAAATTAATATTATACC
This sequence comes from Egretta garzetta, assembly GCF_000687185.1. Classification (NCBI taxonomy): domain Eukaryota; kingdom Metazoa; phylum Chordata; class Aves; order Pelecaniformes; family Ardeidae; genus Egretta; species Egretta garzetta. Next base: position 1,493,222 of record NW_009258951.1, read on the forward strand.
TCTCTTGGAAGGGTTCAAGCAAAGCCTGGCTGCAGCTAAGGCTTGTTGAGGGCTCATCCCAAACACCAGCATATTTAAGTAGCATCTTTAAAAAGAATACGCAAAGTTCTACAGTGAGGTAGAGTACATACAATGCAACAAGTCTCACAAAACATTTTCTGATCCTTCATAGGCAGGCTGCTCTTCTGCACGTAACCTGCCTTTGGAAATTATTTTAAATTCAACTTCAGAGGCCTTATTTTTCCTTGTAGAAATTTACGGCACACACCTTTGTGCTAGCAAAGTCAAGGGCTTGTCAATAACTGGAAACAGGCTGAAGAAGCAGAAATTGGCTTGCATGTCCTGTATTGCCCTATTCTTGAACTCTATTCTAATGAAAACACATCTCTAGACTCTACAGGAAAGGCATGTGCTTGTGTACAACAAGAGCTGTAGAAGAAAAAGGATGTTCCTGCAGCCCTTAAGAGCATCACAAAGGGAAGTAAACAGGAAGAGGACTACTGTAGTGAACAAAAAGCAGACTAAGCTTAATCCAACTCTTCACCATATCTCCTTTGGCTATGTTTTTTTTTTTTTTTAAACTGTTTGGAAGCCTGTGTTAGCTCTTATCTTCCATCAGCAGGGATTACCAATAGGCATACTAAAGTAAAATGGATGCATGACATCTAAGGAAAGCACAAAAACAGTGACAGAAGTGGTTACAGACTCTGCCCAGCAGTCTGAGGAAGGAATACAGTTCTTCAGACAAACCCGGCTTGTCATCCTCTTATCCCTCTCACTTACACTTTCTGTTTGTCACTAGCACATTCCACAACAGTAACCAAACAGAATAAAAACATGCACAGATCACTAGAAAACATGCACTAAATCACTCTTCAAATTTCCCTTTGGGACAGCACAGCTCTTAGTCAGGGCAATATAACCTTGCACTGCTAAAGGAGTCGCTTTCAAGTGTCTTAGAAGTCATAGAAGACATTTCTGTCTTTCCTTGCCTTAAAGAAAAAAGGCTCAACTATGGCCACGGCACCCCAAAAGGAACCTCACCAACACTGTATTTGCATAGCTCTGCACAGACACAAGGCTGACCTGCTGAAGGTGTGTGACAACCTTGCCTCCTGGATTTGGCCAGGATACACACCAGTCAGTCTTCTCCTGGAATCTCTACACAGAACACAGGCAGAAGAGGCTGGAGCTTCACCCCTGTTCTCCTGTTGCACAAAGGCAGCTTTGTTCAAAACAAAAATAAGTTCCTTTAGTGAGGCAGAGATTAACAAGAACAGGTAATATACATTTTAAAAAAATCTAAAATTAACTATCCTATCCTATAAGAATAGTAGAGTTTGGACTCTGATCTTCTCAAAGAGTCTTCACACATACTAGAATGTGTTATATTGGGAAATATTTTCTCACTTGTAGCATAAATCCTCAGCCATCTGGAACCTGCGCCAAAGACCATGCAGTTGCACTTGATGAGAGAGAGCAGGCATTACCTTGAGGATCCACCACAGTGAAGTAAACAGTCTCAGTTCTAACAGCAAGATGTTTTCAGAACTAGATTTCTTACTGCTCTGAAATGCAGAAAATAATCAAGTTTAGCACACATAAAAAATCTGGCTCAGTTTAAAATAAACCACTGTATACCTACAAAACATAACTCACACCATTTTGTGAACTGTCCTACTGGAACCAGAGGATATATGCAAACAGGCAAATGACAAAAATACAATCCTAATCTGTACTGCTTTATTAAAGCAAAGGGCTGGATTAGTCTAGACTCCTCACACTAGTACAGAACTGGAGAAAATTTAAGGAGAATAACTCCAAATTGGTACTATAAGCTGTAATCTGAGACAAACATCAAGTTTCAGATGGACACTTTGAAATGGCAGATGTTATGATACAAAAGACAAAGTACTGGATGGCGCCAAAGTCCTCTTATAGCCATGTAATGGCTATATCAATAAGGCATTTCAAATTTATAACTAATATCTTGTTAAGTCCAAACAAAATCCTGCCAATAAATTGAAGTACACACACCTATCTAAAGTACACAAAAACAGACTAACACAGCCTGGTACTTAAACACATGGGAATTTCTACCTGTGGATGAGTAATCACTATGCTCATAGGACTTTCTTCATTTTCTTCAGCAAGGTTGGCATTGTACAAAACACTAAGATGACTTTCAGCTGTAAGATCTTGTTAAGCACCAACCTTACTAAATTTGACCAGACTGCAAACCCCAGCAGCCTCCAATATTTCATTTCTGCCTTTCAAACACACTCATGAAACAAGATCATTAAAAAGAAAGAATAGTGCTGAAGGCTGGCTGGTAGGGAAGCAGAGCTTTACTGTGGTGTTCACCTGTTCCTGGGTTCACCTTCTACTTTCTGCTCCGCACGTTCATGTGCACTCTGCCACACTGAACTCTTGGTTGGGGACAGAAATTCAGGGTATGAACATTTGCCACAGAAAGCAGCAGAGGTCTTAGGCAGAGGAGAGGACCTACCTTCCATCAAGGGTGACTGCAGTTCTCCTAAGGGAAGGATGCTGCTGACCCTGCATTTACTGCCCCTGTGTGATAGAAATCAGTACTGAAGAAACCAGTTGTGAAGAAAGGCACAGAAACACAAAGATTTAATAACTCTGGGGTGTGAGGTAGCATCCATGCAATTCTCTGATCATGAGGACTGAGATTTAAAGCTTGAGTGAAATTTCTTCTGTTTCCTGACTGTCCAAGCAAAATTCTTAGTGTTATTCTTGGGCAAGAAGAAAATATCATGCAGTCACTATGGAGTGATTTTTGCAATTGAACATCTTAAAGCATTTTGTTTAAAATTAGGTTAAGACATCAGTGCAGCTCTTCCATTTCTATACTGTTTAGTTTATTTAAAATCTGCAGACTAATAGTTTCTAATAAGTCTCTACTGCATTTTATCAATTGTTATTTGCTCTTTTTCTTACTACCTTCCATTTTTTAATTAGTACAACAGTATACATGTTAGAAAAACAATTTTTGAGCCAAATTATTTAATAAAGACATACTTCAAACTAAATAATTCTGAGGGAAGTCTTATGACCATCATATGTACAGAAGCCGATTAAAATCTCCAGTAACAGAGTTCCTCCTCATACTGCAGAACATACTTGCATGCCTAATCCATAAATGCAAGGGAATAGAAAATACTACAAGTTAATTATCTGAAAACACTCCTTAGCATAGGATCTGGACAGGCTTTTTTACTAAGTACCAGAACTTTGTCAAGGTCAGCACAGATTGAAAATGCATCAGTGAAGCAGTTTCATGGCCTCGGTCAGCACATGCAGGGAGTCAGCTGGATTATGACCCACGCCTGAAAGCAGCCACAATAAAAGTACAACTGCATTAGATTTACCACATGTTTTAAAACATCCAGTGCTACAGCACAGGGAGCACTGTATATCTAGGCATTATTCATATAACTTAAGGTATTAATTTAGTCGTATTGTTCACAGCATTGCACAGTATTTAGCCATGAGGAATTATGAAGTGGTATAAAGTTGTTTCTAAAAATCACTTAATTCATACTGGGGATTTTCTTTGACATTTATGTCATAGCTTGCAAAACATAGTATTTTCAACATAAAAATGAAAACCATACTCAGAACCTCTCTCCAATAAAATCACATTTTATTTAGTAGTAGAAAATTACTCATTGTAGAGTTCACTTGAATTAAAGTCACACTTCTGCTAGGCTTCAGTGAAGACTTTCCTTGAACTGTAAATGGCTGAATTTTTTTTTATTTTATGCACACATTAATTCTTCTGTGTCTGAATCATGATTTCAGAGTCAGACAGACTTGAAAAAACAAATACACACCTCTCAAATCTCTCACTGGATATGAAAGCCATACCTTTAACATTAGAATTCTCCAAAATGTTTAGGGTCAAAGCTGTGATTCATTCTGTGCTTAGAGGTATTTTCCAAACATTCACACACTACAGGGGAACTTCCCCCTCCCTCCCCCCCACTTTAAACAACAAAACGAGCAGTATGAGAAATTTGTATTAAAACCAGCATAAAGATATTTCTTCATAACAAACACACAAACTACAAAGGAAAAAATTAGCAGTGTTCTGCAGCAGTAACCCAATCCGCTGTCCAATCCAGTGTAAGAAAGTGCTAACACTATCATTATTGCTACACTGGGGGAAACCCTGAGCCTTCACACAGAGTGGATTTCAACTGCAAATTGGTTACAGATACACATTTTTCATAACACACTTGAAGGTTACTTAATACTTGGTGCATTCAGGGTCAGATTGTGGCCTTTGTTATTGCTTAGTATTCCCAAGAGCTGAAAAAGCTCAGAACCTGTCTGCAGCAGAACCGTGTCGCTCAGCACAGTTTGCGAGAAGCACATAATTATGAAAAGCCCTCTTTTGCCTTCAGCACAGGATCTGTAAACTACCTGTCAAAGAATAAACTCCTAGACTGCAAGGCTGCTTGCTCATAAGAGGACATCAGAAGCAAGACACCCTGTAAATCCTGCCAAGACTGCATGTACCTAAACTTCTGCTTTGTCAGTCGACTGCTACCACAGTCCTGATCACCAGGGTACAGCTTCCCAGGAAAGCTGCTGCTCCGCTGCAGCTTTGCATCTCTCAAACCCTTTTGTTACTCGAGGTTGCATGTAAGACAAGGCGGCAGTCCCAGGGAGACCAGCCTACTGATAAGGAGTTTCACATCGAGTAAGAGACAAGGTTTAAAATGTCCTCAGGCTGAGGAAGGCCTGTGACTTTCCTCATGCTGGAGAGGCATTTTCATGGCCTGTTGTTAAGAACTGGGCACCCCAACTTCTTCTATGGCTGTGCTCCAAAAGCAGCCATGTTTGCTCCACTTTTAAAATGTGCCTCTGTGCACTGTTTTGCCACAATCTCAAAAATTCCCTTTTCCCTTTGACAGGATCAAGGCATAACCCACTCCTCCTCCTGGCCAACATATTCCAGCAGCCAGCTTTACCACCACCTGCTACTGCAAAATCCATCCCCACGGGAAGAATTCCCTCCTCCCCCCACCACAAGGCAGCCCCAGCTCCCGCTTACAGAGCCAGCCATAGACCACATCAAGACAGATAAAGCACCTCCCATTCCTCTTCCAGCACACATCATCCCAGCAAGCCATGCTCTGGCTCCACAGAGCACATGTACAAACACATCCAATGTTTCAGATGCCACACACACCCCTGCTGAGCATCAAAGCAAACACACCTCCTCTAACACTGAGCTAACCCAAATTATTTTGCTAAGTCTACAAAAATCTTGTAAAGTTTTATGTCTGCTTCCAAAGCTGCTATATATCTGGATGTTTTGGATTCAGTATTACTCAGCACATGGGTTTTCCTGCTTTGAAAATAGGAAATTCACTAGCCCAACAGGTAGCCCATTAGTCCTAAGAGTCTGTCCTCTGTTGCTCAACTTGGACACAGCTCCCATTGATGTAATTAAAAAGTTTCCTCGAGTAAAGGCTACAGGCATGGGTGTGCATATAGCCCAGTATTTCAAAACAGTCTCTGTGAGCCATGCTGTGGCTTCTGCTTCTTTCTAAAAATATTTCTTAATAGGCAATGGGTGTGCCTCTGAATGAATGACTAATAACTTTTTCCTGTAAGCCCTGGATTAGAATGAACGCTTGCTCTTGGGAGTAAGAAGCATTATGGTATTATAGGATACTGTGTCTAACAGGTGAGTGTACAGAGTATGTCAACCTACCTACTGAGACAACACAGCAAATAGCAACTTATTCTATGACAAAAATACAAACCCTCCCTTTTTCTACACACATTGCAACCCAACTATCATTTTATTATATAGCCTCAGTATAAAAACAGAGCTACACAAGTTTTTGGAAGTATGAGGAATATTAGGAAGCAAAACTAGGTAAAGCTCAAATATCTAATCAGCAAGAAATTAAAAATGCAACTTTTCTATGCATAATACTTATGAGGTATAGCTATACATATGATCATACCTATACCTTTTGAGTAGAAGCACTCCAACTGAAAAATAACTTCAGAGCAAACCCTTTGTATCATTTACCCTAGAATATTATGTAGAACTAAACATATTATCTTATTTTTTTTGTTTTTTCCATTATTGTTACTACATTGCAACGATTGCTGTATGTGACAAATGCATGTTGTCAGGGATGACTGGGACAGTCAAGAAAGCAGAGATCACTTTCAAAAGGTCTTTTGTCTTAAGTCTTCCATATCTGTTACCTTTTAAAGACTAACAACAGTTCTGAAAGCATCTGTCTCCACATCATTACAGATATCACCAAAATGCGCCTCCACTAAGGAAGTCTAGTTTCTAGAGTCTATCAGCAGTATTAAGAAAACCCTCGTCTTCAAGCAGAACAGGGGGAAAACAACCACTGGGTACAGACCACCAAGACTTGCAGCAGATTTCTCACCATTTGAGTCTATAAGCCAAACCCCAGCACATTCCTAGTGACTGCTGTCAGCACAGCATGTCTGAACAAGCACAGGAACCCCTCTCTGAATTCTGTGGCCTCCACAATGCAAAAGTCAGAGCAGACTACCCAATGCCATCTGGCAAGTTAAGGCTTCGGACAGGAAGTTATCACCTGAGCTTGTCCTGAAGAGCAGTAGGCTTCCTCACAACTGGAAGAGCTGAGTGTAACTTCTCCCTTAGCTTTGAGGAAGGTGGCTCTTTACCATCATGTGAAAACAGCAGTTTTTTCAGAAGGAAACAGAATGCTCTCATGTGAAGAGCACAGCATAGTGAATGCACAGAAACAGTGAAGAAATACAGAGCCAGACTAAGCACCAAGAAGTTACAGACATAACTAACTGCAGAGGTAGTGGGGATGGGAGAAAGGTTTCTGCTTGAGGGCTACAAGTGTTTCTTGAAAAACCTGTAGCTAGTCCAATTGCTTTTCATACTGAGAGTTGGTTGCAGTTCCCATACCAAACCCTAAAGATTTCAGTTAGCATATTGGGATATTCAGCACCTTGAAATTTAGGTCACTTACTCTGTTGCCTAAATAGAAATTACAGGTGACTAATTTTATAACTGGTTACAATTTAAGGACAATGCTGTCAAACTTGGATTTCTAAAGAAGGAATACAGCCTACATCACAGAAAGGTGGGGAGATTTAATGTTTATACTAGTTTATGATGCTTTGACAAATGGCATTGTATGAAGTGGAATGGTTTATTAAAACACTAAGGAAAAATTCATGCACATCAGTGACTTCCATTCAAAGGTAGTAAAAAAAAAAACACTAAGAAAAGCATGCTATTAAAGAAACCAGGAGTTTTGACAAGTCAAATTGCAGATCTGCTGTGCCTGGGAGTACCTGGTTCTACCTGCAAGCATAAGTGGGTCTCTGAGCCTGTGAGTAAAAGATGAAACAGCTGTGCAGCCAGAGCTCCTCCCACTCCTGAATTCCAGAGAAATGGCAGTTTTATCCCATGTACATATAAAATGGCTTATTATGTTTCAATGCTGTTAAGTTTACAGGATGAGCTCTACGCTCAAATTAAAGAGACTGGTAAGTCAGTAAAAACAGCAGAATGCAAAGATGAAGCTGGGTATAGAGACCTCATTGTATTAAGATGACACTCCATGTAGCAGGTCAGGCAGCTTTGAGTTGTTATAGATAATTATATTGCAAGAGTATACAATACTTTTACTCAAAAAGGCAAGGGTGTGACAGCAGCTGAAGCACTTGCATGAGGTCATACAGTAATGACAGTCACAGGAGCTGAGGAGAATCCCCTGTCAGGTCAGTTAAGCACAGCCTGGCGTGGTATATATGACACATACTGGTGATGATCCAAAAGAACCTACCAACCAAGCTATAAGGTTTACTGAGGTTTTGAAATATATTCACCATTATAAAAAATATTTTAATCTCCCCCCAACAAAGAGTAAGATACCTGTTCAAATTTGAATACAGTTATTCCCAGCTGCTCTAGATGATGCAATGATTAGCTACCAACAAGTTAATATACATAAACATACAGCAATAAAATCAATTCACACATATTGAACTTGAAACTATTGAAAGAACCCTTAGTACCACATATGTAAGTCCATTCTTGGTTCCTAAAAATCAGCCCAGACTGCTGGTATATCCAAAAGAGAAAACAGAAAGATACCTCTACATTAGGCAAACCAAGGCAGGAGTATATCCAAAAGAAAAAACAGAAAGATACCTCAAAAAGAATTAAAATAAAAAGATACCTCTACATTAGGCAAACCAAGGCAGGAGACCCCACCACAGTAAAGGTTTTTTGCCAGTTTCCAAAGCAGTATCCTGCTGCTAACCCACATCTCACACAAATTTTGTTAAACCCAATGCTGATACATATTTAACCCTAAGCAAATCTGACTGCAGAACCAAGCCGAGGTACAACCCATCCAAGCCATGCCTTGAGGCTGCCCCTTCCCAGGGCAGGGAACATCAGACAGCATTTTGGGGAGACCCACTTCCAGGGTAGCCATCCACCACACCATACATCCACTGCCATTCCTTTGGCAAGAACAAAGGAAAAAGCCCACATTGGCCTTATTTGCTCTGCAATAGCCTACCAGCTGAGCAGGACAGAAGGCAGGCAAAGGAGCCTGCTCATGGATTTTTACCACAGGCACACTGCACAGCATACAGGGATACCCAGAACAGCAGAGGTATAGAAAGAACATCTTAAGAGCAGAGCAAATTACATATTTCCACCATCAGCACAAACACCAGGTTTTACTCTTACCTTCCATAATAGCAGCAGGAACAATTTGCACTGAACATGCCCAGAGATTTCTCTTGTAAGCAAGAGCTAGGAGTGCCTCAACACACCACTACAACCCCCAACAGAACACTCCCTACACCCACCTGGCTCCCATTCACACTCATTTTAAAGAAGCTGAACTCCACCACAGTCAGCAACATTCTCCTGATAAAGCATCTTGTTAATCAGCCCAGATTCAGACCTTCTGGGCAAAGCTGCAGCCAGCATTGCCTTGTTTTATCTTAAATTCATAGAGACTAAGTGAATATGATTGGAAAAAGTTATCTTAATGAAAATAACCATCCATAAAACTTCAATGTCACTGACTTATGTTACTGCATAGAGAGGTCCAATACCACAGCAGTTAGCTTCACAGTCTCAAGGTACAATTTAACAGTTGACTTAAACTGATCTAACTGCAAATTGTTGCTGGAGATCCAGTCCCATTCTCTACTTGCAGCTATGTATTCCTGCTTCTTCCCTGATATTGATCCTGGTATTCCTGTGACCTTGCTTGGACCAGATCAGAGAACTAACACGGGTGAAAACTAGCCTGGTGGTGGAAATTAAAAAACAGTGAATAAACAACTAGTTTTCAGCCAGATCAGTTCCTCAATCCTCTTGCACAGATGAACGAGCATTGCTGCCAACAAGCCAGTGCCATGTCTCCGCCTCTCGGGTGTGGTGGAAGCCCAGGTGGACACAAGGCAGCCACCAAGCTGCGTTCCTGGTCACAGCGAGGAGGCTGAACTCTGACACCCAGGCCACCAAAACATGAGCCCTGGAGGTCAGCAGCCAGCCACAGTGGAAGGAGGCACAGGGAATGCATTTTCTGTCCTCTTGTTAAAGTATTGAAAGCATAACAAAAGGAGAAGGGGGACAAATCGAAGCAGCTTAGCTATACTGCCAAAGAGGGTAAGAGTCTATAAATTATTGTGGTACTTTTTCAGATCCCTGTTTCTGCAGCACAGAGGTGCCTTCTTAAGTATTTCTCTTATCAACATCTCTTGCTCGCAGAAAGATTGTGCTGTGTTGAGCAAGCATGGACATGGGTGACAGCCAGGGAAGCAGCAGGTGAAGCAGGGCAGTGACCAGGGGTGGGGAAGCAGCAGCAGAAAGCAGCCCATCTCAGAGGTGCAGCTGATCTCTGGCACTGATGACAGAAGGAGATGTAGGAAAAATACAGATTAAAAGGCAGAGATGAAGAAAGTGAAATATGAAATCTAAGGGCTGCTACAGTCCCTTGACCTCAGGCTGGCTTCAAAAGGTTCAGCATATTTTTCACAATCAGATTCAGATAACTAACTAGAATTATTTCTAATATATTTCTGGGTTTTTTTCTGACCTAATCTATTTCTAACTTTTTTCTAATCACTATGAGCAAGATCAGAATTAGGCTCTCAGAATCTTGATGTTTGCACTGTTAGGATCCATCACAGCCTTTACACAAAGGTGAATGCAATAGAAGCACCATGTCTTTGAGGCCACACAGCATGCTCTATCCCAGACACCTGGTATTAAGGCAGGAGATGCATTATCTCTCAAAACAATATGGGAGTGTTCTGAAAGTAGCAGGGTACAGCCTGGTACCATAACATTAAATATTAACACAAGCGCGATAACTAATCTACTCAAGGTGAGTCAACTCTGACCACGGTTTTAACCATTTACAAAAAAAAGAAGTTCAACAAATCAAGTCTAATGACATAAATTATTGTAAGACATGCTACATTATAGTTTTGAGAGGAAAGGTATATGTAAAAAAGATCAGAATTTTATTTTGCTGTTTGAAAAAAAAAATTGTAACCAACCCTGAGCTTGCCGTTCTTAGTTTTATGGAACAACCCAATCTTTTGCATTCAAACTGGATTACTTTCATGCCTTCAGAAAAACAAAACAAAACCCTAAACCCACACATGATATATCTGTGAAATAAACAGTGTACTGGTAAACTTCTCTCTGGGCTTTCTAATTGCACAGTAGCCAACTTCAAATTTTAAGCAGAAACAGGAGTAAGAGGTTTTTTATAGAATAGATTAACAAGTTACCCAGCTCTAGTCACACTAGTAAACACAATAAAATTTCCCAGCAGAAAGAAAGAAAACAAAAATGCAATGCATTATGTTTCCTGCAGCTGAGATCCTATATGTGCTTTTAGCATGGATGAACTGGCACTATCAATAGGCTCTCACTCTCAATTATCTATTTATTTTTGCTGACATTTGGTTCTCAGAAACCCATAACATTACATTCCCTACACAACAAGGTTAAGTGCCTATATTTATCTGTTCATGATACGGAAATTTATTGTAGTTGCCCACTTATTACTACACAGAAAGGCCTATCTTCCACTCACTTCAGTCTTACATTTACTGAAATGAAGTTATCCAGGAACCAGAAAGAGTTGCCATGGAAATAAAACCAATTTAACAGATGCTGCTGCAAAACCTCCATTAATTAACCTATTTACGGTGAAACCATTTCTCCTCTCATTAAATGTAGTTGGTTTCATTTCAATGACACAACAAGAAAAATACAGCTGCTCTTCACTTCTTATATATTCTGTGCTTCAGTGAGAAATGCATCAGCACACAGTCTTGCACCATATTGTTATACTTCATGATAGAGTTTAAACTGAAGTGGTGAAAAGGAATTCATGATTTGTGTTGACTTTGAGCACAGAAGTGAAGGTCCATCTATAAAGCTGAGTATAACTTGTTCCTGAAAAAAAGCAATAAAAATTTGTCTTGCTTGTTTTTAAAAGATCAGATTTAGAATATAAGTTTAAAATTTGTTTTCACCTCTGAAATCCAGACTGTCACATTCTTTCAGAAAAACATATCATGAATGTTTTCAATAACTATGTTGACAAAATGAAATAGTCCATGTCAAATCTCAGGAAATCAAGGAAGCTTTAGAGTATAATAAAAGACAAGTCTATGAAATAGTTAACATATTTCCAACTCTGCTCTTGGCAGGATACTGGTATACTATACCTAAAACCCATGTGGGCTTTCAGTGGGGGAGTAACAACTAACTCAATTTCAAGCAGGGACAAACTTTGCCTGCAAAAAAAAAAAGGAAGGTGTAACTAAATGAAGGAACAGCTAGCATATTGTTTAGTTTACATATTTGTTTAGTAACAATTCAGCAACAGAGCCCTGCCTAAACAGACACTGAATAGTGATGATGACAAGAACTATGCTATATGGAGGGACAGAGCATACTCAGAGACAAGATTTTCAGTGCCAAGGATCATTTGAAGTTTAATGTGGATACTGTTACCAGCAGTATAATTCTACTCCTCGCCTGGCAAATTTCATAACAACAAATCGATAATTACCAGCCACAAACAGTATGTAATACAAAACAGTTCATATGCCTTAGACCATCTGGATGTCTATTTATAGAGCAACAAATTTGTTGCTGTACCTAATGCAAATTTCATTAATTGCAAGGTGATTTGGTGGAGAGTGAGAGAGGAATATGAAAAATGCACCACCCCTCATGTGAATGCTCTGGAAACAGGACCAGGGTAAGCTTCTCAAAGCTGCAACAGCAAAAGAAGAATTGAAGGGGCAAAGAGGTTGGGAGAAGGCGTGTGGGGTGTCCCATCCTCCCTCCAAAACTCTAGCCAAGAAACCCAAGCTAAAAAAAATAGCAATAGTCTGATAACAGCAATAGCACCTCACATCCTTGCCTCCATGGGCTTTTCTTTGGATAGTAGGGGGCTATCAACAAACAGCATACAATTCACAAAACACCCAAGATTTCATACATTTTCAGCTGGTTCATAAAAAGATGAATACAAACTTTCACAAAACTGGAGAGAAATTACACTACCGTTGCATGACCTGTCTCATTTTTTAATGTATTTGTTAACTGAGAAATCAATGAACAACTGCAACAGTGCAAAGGCAAACTGCTCAGATTCTGCTCTCCACTACAGTGGTGACTAGGGAATAAACCCATTGCCTGACATGCAGTCACATGTTTCCCATAAGGATGAGCTCCCCAAAGTCTATGGAGCCTAATGATGACAACAGAAAGTATAAGAGACTGCAAGGTCTCTGCACCAGCAATTTGAGACAGGTTGGGCAAAATAATGCACCATCTTAATTGTGGATGAAGAAAGATTTTGTTAAGACAACTCAATTCTGCATTTCTTCTCCAACAAGGCTTCCCACAGAAGTCAGTGGGAACCATGGGTATATACAGGATATGTAACTAGATCTTTAATGTACAACTAAAAATTAAACATTTTATTTATTCTGGAAGAACAAAGAAAAAAAGTCACAATTGTGAGTTTTAGGCATCCCAAAGCTAAAATCCCAACTGGCTGCTTTCTTTAGAACTTCTTGACTCTTGCTAACAGAGACGCTCAGCATGGAGGAAAATACTATTCGGTCATGAAAATCTCTCTTTTGAGCAGAATTCAAGCAGAGAATAGTTAAACAAATAACTGAAGAGGAAATGTGTAAACATGGACTCTGACCCCATTCTTAACAAACGTCCCCAGTGAAATCAGCATGGGAGCTGACTAGCCAGCTGGAAGCATGATGTAGTTGTGAGTAAGATAAATATGAGGCATTAAGCACCCCAGTCTCACACCAAATGGATTAAAATGAATGCAGAACATAATAGCATTCTTATTGTCAATCAAAAGCTGTACAGAATCGTGTCTAAGTATGTGAGACATACAGCTTGGAAACTATGATCCATGGCAATTCTTATATTTGAACAAGTTCAAAACCATAGCAGTGTTTCAAATTTGATCCAGAATGGAAATAGGAATGATCCAGTTCCACTTCCACAGAAAAGACAGCCTTCATGTCTTTCTTCAGTCTGCCTCCCTACACAATTAGCAATTTATGATCCATAATGAGAAGTGCTCTTATTTTGGACAGATGATCCAGAAGTAAAACTGAACCTACCTATACCATCCAGATATTCCAAGTATCAATATCAGAACGTAAGATTACCAACTTTTACACCACAGGAATTATTTCCTGCAAACCATCATCCATTATATTCCTCTGTGACACATGAACCATTTCCACAGAAGGGATTTTAGAGCAAAGATGTCTTTAAGGCAGACACATCCCTTACAACTCACCTGGACAACACAAATGGAGGATATGCAGCCAAGCAGCAGGGATGCAGCTGGTGAGAGGTACTCGGTCCCCCTGACGTGCAGCTCACATCCCCTCACTAGCACAGGAGCCCACACAGTGTTAAAGAGCTAGCATGCAGGGAATGTTGTTTATCAGCAACATGATCAAGCAGCAAAAATTAAGAGCTAGTTCTGCTTTGCTCCCATCTCCTCCAACTGTAGAAAGTCTTTTACCTTCCAGGGTAAAAGCAAAGCAACTCCATATAAATTTGCAGCGTTATTCCCACCTTACATTTGGGGCCACTTAGGCCACAATTTGTTCCTAGGTAGGGTGAGTTAATGAATTCACAGGAGGATTTATCTCTCAATTGCACTGGTATCTAGCAAGGGTTAAGAACACCCAGGCTTTATCTCTGGAACCTACCTTCCTTTAAGACCATGCATGCACTTGATGTTTGCATCTCAGTAAAGACAGAAGCAATCTCCACCTACGCCTGCAGGGACAGGTTCAGTGACCCTGAGGCAGCAGCCATGGAAGCTGCCGTGTTTTCAGGTACCTGCACCAGAGAGGCCAATCAAAACTGCAGTCAAAAAAGTCAGTCTGAAAGTCCCCTTGAAAGAAGAGTGGGAGAGAAAAAAAATACAGGGAAATTGTCCAGCCGCTACATGACCAGATAATAAGGATCTGAGTGCTTACAGATGCAAAGAAGGAAATTCCAGGTTCAGAGACAGAAGATGTGAAAACGTCTTAGTTTAAAGAAGTCTGTTGTTGTACAAAACACTGAAATACGATAATCTAAACAGGCAGACATAAAAAACCTGTCAGAAACAACAATACAAGGATTAAAATCTGCCCTCACTGAACTTGGTGGGAACTATGTACTTCAAGTTGTAGCCAAGATTTCACTCAAGCAACAGTAATTTCAATTTCTCATGTTTTCAAAGCTTTACAGAACTTGTACAAATGTTACTTGCAACAGAAATTTTCTTGTGAAACATCAGCTGCACTGACTGCTAGAAAAAGAAACTAGAAGCAGACCAAAACATGAAAAATACCACTTTTGGCAGGGATAACACACATGGAGGCACACTGTATATTGCTGCATTCTTCAGAAACATACTGTGTCAGGATGAACCCTACCAGGCTCTGAAGACATGATAAGTGAGCAACAAATGGTCACTCCGAGAAAGAAGTTACAGAAAACCAGAAACAGTGATAGCATCCAGTGACGCCTCCCCCGCCAGTCAGGAGAACCAGTTCACCCACTGGAAGAACAAAAGCATCTGGTAAAAACATGAGGGAGATTCATCTGTTTCTCAAACTTGAAGAAACTGGCATGGTTTCCCAGGCACCTCTTGCCTGTTTGCCTACTTCTGTAAGGTCAAGAGGAAGAAAAAAACCTAAATTATACTCAGCAAGAGAATGTCGGTGCCGGATTGATAGACAGTTGTGCACTTCGGCACTCATGGTGACAGGAAGACTATGTAACTGTAACGTCTGCATAACCTCTGTAAATAATTCTGATCTTTTTAATTTGTGGGACTTGACAAAAAGTCATAGCAAAGCTATAAAGTACATACACCGCCCAAAAATAATTAAAGGTAAACCTAAAGGAAACAGTTCCTTTGTTCTCTCATTTTGGAAAATACCTCAGGTGGAATTTTAGTTCTCAGTACTATCTATTAAAAATATTTCAGTGGTGCTTAGATGGCTTGCGGCAGTATTGAAGTTCCTTTGTTTTCTGCTACAGGCATTGTTGTTTACAAAAAAGCCATTTTGATTAATACATAGCAAAACACCTTTTCTGCAAAGGAACAAAAATAAATATCACGAGACTCAACAAATATAACAGTAGTAAAAAGGGGCATTACATACACATTAACTTTTACTTACTTAAAAGTAATATAAATCAGAGAAGCATCAGAGATTGCTTAGGGGCCACGCACCTATTTGCTACTGGCTGACAGTTACTTTTGGCCCCATGGTTAGAGTATGACTTGAGGAGAATGAAGGAATGGGATTATTGAAACCTTAACAGAAGATGTAAAAAAGGGCATTTGTGGGAAGGTTGGTGAATGGGCAGTGCAGGCAGGTAAAATGTAAAGTAACAGAGCATGATGACAGAACAGTAAAACAGCAAGGAAGTGCAAGCTGAGTTACAGTAAAGCTGCAAAATTCCAATTAGTAAAATAAATTTCTGTGTAATTTCACTTTAAATGAAAATGTCAGTAACTTAAACATATGTCTGACACCAATGGAAATTGTAACTTCTTTTCAAATATTTTTGTCTAATAAGAAAGACTAGGCTGTCAGATACCAGAGTGACATCACAGAATAAAAAATTTACTTGGAATAAGACATTAAAATTCTGGCTTCTTCATCTGACCTATTTCCATTCTCAAAAGAGGCAGAGGAATCTCCCACTCTAAGCCGGCCATAAATTATCTATAGTAGATACTCAGTCTAGGACCTAATTAATTTGATCTTTCTTGGAAGCTGAATTCATATCTAAATCCTGACTATTGATAGCAGAACTGCACACACAGGACATGAATCCAGGCTTGGTTTAGTTTTATCATGCCTTCCAGCCCACTTCTCTTAAATACTCTTCCTTAGCATACTTTGCTTTTCTGTATTCACAATGATATCAATGTGCAACTTAAAATACCACCTAAGCCAAGCTACATCTGTCACAAGCTCTTATCTGAACAGAAATGTCAGGAAGATAACAAAGGTCAACTAAGATACTAGGGAAACTCTGCATGTCACCAGTTTGTCCTCAGAGCCTGGGGAGATGGGGCTGGGACAGGAAAACACCGTCACAGGGAAGCCCACAATACCTTGTTTTCTCTTAGACATTTTCCCCTTCTCTGCTTTCACATGCCTCACCACACAGCTAGCCCCCAGGTTTGACAGAGAAGTCTGTCAACAGAAAAGGGAATGAATTTCTCCTGTGTTGAAGCTGTGGATAAAGGTGTGATGACGGTTTTTACTTTGCACATACACAGCCCCACTTACGCAGCCCCGCTCTTTTAGCATCTCACCACCATGCATTCCATATCCATGCATTTCACAGAGAAGGAATGGCTCCTCTGAATCACGAGCAAAGAAAAGCAGGGTCTGTCCCCTCTGTATGTCTACCTGGGTTCATTACGCTGATATCAGAGCTGGGGGTTTTTCCTGTGTTCCCCAAAGAAGAGCTTGTACTAATGTGATCCTTCACTGCAATGAAGATTGGGGTAACATGAAGGGAGACATTTTTCAGCTCATTCTTCTCTGTTCTCGCTCCAAAGAAAAGGAACTTGGTCCAGAGTTTATCAGCCTCTCTCTGGTCCTTAATGGAATGGCACAACACAAAAGGATATACAACACTGTATTAAGTGTGTTCAGCGTGATTTTATGCTGGAATTTCCTTCTGTATTTCTTGCTTGAGATCAGTGTGTCACCATATATATAAGATATATATAAACACACATAAACACAAATTTACTTGCAGCAGCAGAGACTTGAACAGACCTGGTTTGAGCTCTGCTACTATAAATCCAATCCTACCCACAAATTCATAGCAAAATCCTCTCTGGCTTAATTGGAGGCAGGACCAGTACTTCTCACAGAAGCTTATGAAGCTCCAGATATCCAAACTACATTTAGAATATGGAAGCAGCTACACAAATCACAAGAGCAAGAACTCATGATCTTGGGTCATAACTGTCTAGTGAGTTAAGTCATTGACACAAGAACTGATCAAGACACACCTATCTACAATTAAAAATGAATAGACACATCAAAATACATGTTAAGCCACCTTCATCTAGCTGAACGAAATTGAAAGCTGATTATCAAGATTAGCAAGAAGTCCATGGCAACAAAAAAAAAGGAACTTCTTATCATAATAGTACTGGTGGTATTTCAGGGGGCCAGCCCAGGTACTGAGAAAAGGATGGCTAACTAGTGTATGCTGCATCCAGGATAATTACTCTTTCAGGTTACCATCTATGCTACATTTGGTTCTGTTTCAGGATCACTGCTTCCGATTATTGAACTTTCTCATTTACAGCTACCAGCTACCATGCACTCTGCAGGTTTATGTACAGCCACAGGGCATGTAGCTGTATTTATATTTATCCTTTATATCTATCAATTTATCTGTTCCTGTCATTTCTCAGTCTCCACGTAGTTTGCAGATCATTGCCTGTTTGTGTTTTAAGAAACCAGGCAAAGAATTGATAAAGTATCATCACTGCTTACATCCTCCTGAAACTACCAAAACTGAGTCACCTTCCATTCCTATTATTTTTCCATAGGAAAATATGTCATTTCACCTTTCTCTATACAACATGGACTCTATATGACTTAGGAGAGGAGGAAACACCCTCTCATAGCATGCCAGAAAGGAGTGCCTTCCGTCATGACTCCACGATTGCTAGGAAAATGCTGTTGAACAGGACAGGATGACACAGTATTCAAAGACCGGCTCCACCCCAGTTACCAGCCCTCAGACTCTCCACAATGGTGTATTTATTTCAGGACAAGCAGTTGTGGCTAATGCTTGACAATGGGTTCGCTAGTCCTCCTCCCAGATAGATGGCCAGAGTTGGAAAACATGGGCTAGAACGGAAGGGAAGAACCCCGGTTGAGAGGAACCAAGTGTGCAAGTCACTCAGTTTTTCCCTGGAAACAGACTTGAGTCAATCTGAGTTTTGTTCTCCAGCTCAGGCTGGTTGCCACTTTCCCTTAAGCCATCCCTGCTGACAAGTAAGTGTACCTTAAACCCTCACATAAAGCTTGGCAGTAGTGTAAAAAGGCCATGCATAAATAAGAATATAGTTGAACAGAGGAGTCTGGCTAGCCTTCTGTGGTACTGACAGTGTTGGTGACTGAAGTAAGAGGAAAAGACCAGGAATGTTGTGAAGCTTAGCTTGAAAGCCTGGCAAGAGCCTGGTAGAAGCATCTGCTGTTGAGCCACTTGCAGTAAATCAGGATGGCAGGGGGCTGGATGCAATACAGTTTAAACCTTTTCCCCTTACTGCAAGCCAGGATTCAAACTACAAAAAAGCCACATTCTAGTCTGATAGGGGAAAAAAAAAAAAGATTTATGTTCCAGCTACAGCAAATACTTTCCCTATGCCGGTTACTGAGTCTCTATGCTACAACTGGGAGCCAAATTACAGATGCTCTCTACCCACTGGGAATGTCAGGAAAGTTTATTTAACATATCAGGTGAAGTATGGAGAGTTTTCAAGTGCTGAATCTTTGCCAGAGAAGCAATAGCAGGCTGTAGAAAGCCATGAAAACGGCTTAAATTGGCTTAACTGACATCTTACTGAACACCACATGCAGACTGTGCCATCAGTCAGGACTTCTTCATTTGTTTCTCTGCTTTTCTGTTGCATAATAGGTGTCATTCTTGGAATGAAATGTTAAATTTATGAGCATGAGCCGTTCAAAATGCTCTCCTCAGTGGTCATGTGCACGTTGCTTTTATGCACAAGGGACCAGATGCTCCTCTTCCTTTAGGGGCCCAACTAACCATCTGTGGTAATGCCTCCAACAGTGTCAGTTCCAGGAGGCAGAGGACAGGCACCTCCCGCTCCCAGGTTAGATATGACACAGGCTGAGGCAGCACACGGCCGACAGCAGGAAGCTCCCAGAGCCTGACAGAGCCAACTGCTCTAGCTGAGCAGAGTGGGACATAAAGGGCCATGCTTTCCCAACGGATACCAAACAGCTTATGTTGTTCACAGCCTCCACTACTGCTAGCAAAATGGCTAAAAGAGGAATCACAATGGCACAACAAGAAAAACAAATACAGCACTACTCCCAGAAACTGTTCAATGAATCGTCAGTTACAGGCTCCTCCTAAAACTGCCTGTGCCAACAGCACCAAATGCACTGTGCTTGATAGGGATCTTCCAGTCCATTGGGAACAACCACTGTCACTGTCCAGGCTGTTCTGCTAGATCTGCTCTTCATGCCAAGAACCTGTGGACTTCATTTGTGTTGCATTATATGCAAACTTGAGAAACCACCCAAAATTTGTCTTACTAAATACCTGAATAAAACTTTTTTTACAAAGTAAACTAGTGTGATTTACTCAGGAATCACAAGTCTGCTCAGCACTACAGACATCAGCACTACAGACATCAGTGCTACAGACATAGGAGTTGTCCTCACAAAGTAACCATCCTCTGATCTTCTTAATACACAGATGAATGCATATGATTATTTTGGCAGTGGTGACAATCATTTCTTGCCATCCTTTACTGAATGGGTGTCGTGGTTTAACCCCAGCCAGCAACTAAGCACCACCCAGCCACTTGCTCACTCTCCCCCTCCCTGGTGGGGTGGGGGAGAGAATTGGAAGAGTAGAAGTGAGAAAACTCATGGGTTGAGATGAGAACAGTTTAATAATGGAAATAAAATAAAGTAAAATAGTAGTAGTAGTAACACTATTAATAATATACAAAGCAAGTGATGCGTGATGCAATTGCTCACTACTCGCCCACCGATTCCCAGCCTGTCCCCGAGCAGCGATCACTCTCCCCCAGCCAACTCCCCCCAGTTTATACACTGACCATGATGTCATAAGGTATGGAATACCTCTCTGGCCAGTTGGGGTCAGCTGTCCTGGCCGTGCCCCCTCCCAGCTTCTTGTGCCACTGGCAGAGCAAGGGAAGCTGCAAAGTCCTTGACTGGTGTAAGCACTGCTTAGCAACAACTGAACCATCAGCGTGTTATCAACGTTATTCTCATATTGAATCCAAAACACATCGCTATGCCAGCTACTAGGAAGAAAATTAACTCCATCCCAGCCAAAACCAGGACAATGGGCTTAAGTATATATGATTTGAAGTATTCTCCTTTTAAACAAAAAACTGTGTGTGTTATCCTAAAATTTGGCATATGCCATAATTCCAAAATAGAATCTATGGAAGATACATTCAGGTTTTGATTAATCTTCATCACGTGACTTAATGTTTCAGTGAAGAGGACTGTTAAAAATTACA
Source organism: Egretta garzetta (assembly GCF_000687185.1). Taxonomy (NCBI): domain Eukaryota; kingdom Metazoa; phylum Chordata; class Aves; order Pelecaniformes; family Ardeidae; genus Egretta; species Egretta garzetta. Next base: position 1,514,137 of record NW_009258951.1, read on the forward strand.
GCATTTCTAATTCAGTCTTTCCTGCAAAAAGTCTTGCACCATGTAGCACAGTTTCCAGAAATCAGAAAATAAATATAAAATCAACCTTTTAATCCCAAATATGGAGAAACAAATACTCTGTGGCACAGTCCAATAGAGAAAGTCTGTAAGCTTCTGATTTCTGGCAAGTCATCTACACAGAGAAAAGGTCAACTAAAGAGCAAAAAAAAAATCTCTATATCATCCCAGGGGCTTCTGATACTTTTAGGGGAAGGGGAGTTGTTTAAATAAGTTAAATAAGCTAAATAATATTTCCTAGCAGCATGGGAATTCCTGGTGCAAGAGCTATGGAGCTGATGTGAATCATACCATGTATTCAGGCATTCACTCTTTTTTGAAAGATGGGACCCATGGTGTCTTGTGTGAGCAACATTGACACAGCAACAGTGGAGGATAACATTCTGCCCATGGCACCTCCAGCACTAAACAAACTGAGCCAGAGTCCCTTTCCACGTTACTAATTGGTCTGCTAACCTCATCTTACAGCGTTCAGGTGGATCTTTCAAAGCTGTACTTTAGAGTTGGCTTTTATTGCCATTAACATTTTACACTAGTGAGAGAGAAGGTGTATGTATGACAGGTGCAGAGGGTGATACTGCCATCTCCTCCTTCAATATTGATCACAACTCTTAGCAGTGTTTCTTTCATCCAGGATTTAAAGGTATGACATTTTATTTGTGTGTCGCTTAGACGACGGAGCTTCCTTGCAGAACTGGAAAAAAGTAAAAAGAAAAATGGCAGAGGCTGTGACAGCATAAGGAATGGGATAAAAGCTGGGTTTCATTAGGACTTTTTTGGATAATTTCTTGACCAGTACAATATAAGATGGACTCCATGGTGACTTTGCTATTAGTTGTTTGCGTGTAAGTCGTATCACTGTAGCTCTGTCTCTGCTGTACTGTACTAAGAGGATACAGTATCATCACACAAAAATAAGTTAGCTCCTTTGCTTTTACATAATTTGACCTCAGTCCAGATTTATTTTTTGTTTGTTTCTCACAACATAATCTTTTCTCGCAGCCTTGTTCTGAGACACATACTCCAGAGAGACTCCTTAACAGAGAAGTTGGCATATATTGCACAGACATCTGAATCACAGTGTTATTTTTCCTTAGTGGTCCTTCTGTAAATGAATCATCATTTTTACTCCCCAAGCCACTGAAAGCTGTTTTAGTGACTGGTATTGGGAGTTCCATAAATTCTCAATAATAAAAACTTCCCTTGATCTACACAAATCCTTATTTTAATTAAAACAATAATAGACATATCAGAAAGATGTGATTATCAATTAACCCATCAAAGAACCTGACAGCCTTTAGCATTTGCCCAGTTGGTTCCTAGTATATAGAGAAGAACACTTCTGAAAAAGTAGCATTTCTTTGTAGAAGTTGCTCCACTCAAGGCCAAGTGAGTCCAGAGTAAATAACTAAGCTGATTTCTTACCTGCAAAGATTAAATCACACTGTGATAATATTCTTAGTCTGAGAGCAGGCTCTCTGAAGTAAACAGGAAGCTCAAAAATCTAGTCTTAAGTCTGACATGAAAATGGGTTTCATAGTTTCAGTTTTTAATCCAAAAACCGAGACCGTGATCCTTTTTGCTTGAAGTTAGACAGAATTTAGCTATTGAAAACAACAGGAGTGTACCCAGTGCCACACCTAAATTAGTAGTAACTAATTTTCTTTAAATTTTATGCATATTTTACAGCAGAACCCCAAACAGATTATCTGACAGAGACAATACCTGCCTGTGTTCAATCCTGTTGGTACCTTCAGGAAAAAAGGCATTTGAGAGCCCTCTCACAAGTTGACAACCCTTCCAGTGGCACCTCACAACTACAAGAATTGCATATATACTTCAATACAATTTCTAGTATTACTACTGTCACCTTAAAAAGACATTTGCCTAAAAACATTAGTTCTGGCCCTCCAGTCTGATAAAACTGCTTTCTATCCTTCTGTTTCTGCAAAGAAGTCTAAAGCTGACAGGCCCAGGCTCTGGTTCCAAATACATTTCCTCAGCATCAGTGATGGCTCCAGATATCCCTGTCCCTGCTCTGCCAGCCTCCTTGTATCTGCACAGTTGTCGGTGTGGCTTGTGACAAACCACATCAGGGAATTAGTCTAGATGAACAGTGACTTGGGTTTCTTTCAGCTGTGTCATTTCTATAAGGATAGTGGCTGTGAAAACCAGCTTATTCAGTATTGCCACTTAACCTGAAGCCATAGCTCTGGACAGTTCAAGACAGCTTTGAACAGTTCAGTATCATGTACTTCATGGGATTTTGTGGTTGTACGAGGTAAAATTTTACATGTTTCTGGGCTGCCTGTCTCTGAAGATTCAGCAGAGATCTACTATATGGATCAAAACAAAACCCAAAAACATCTTTAAAAGAAGGCTTATTTCAAATTTGAATGAAAATTTCCTGAGCTTTACTCTCTGAGCAAAGTGGAAACTGTTGTCCCTCTCAAAATACATGGAATTCTTATGTCCATACAGGGACAGCAGTGGAATGGCATCTATCGCTATTTGCTAGGAATGAAGATTGGTGCGAAAATCACCCTAACACAAGTTCTACAGGACAATAAACCAGGTCTAAATATGAGAAAATAGAGAGAAAATATCCAGCATCTTTTAAAGAGCTGCAGTGCCTGCTATAAAAGAGGTGCTAGCTTGAATAAAATGTTACATGCTAAACCAGTGAGGTTCTGCTTGAGCTCAGGGGTCTGTCTGCCACATGCAGCATAACTTTAAGTGGAAATTTTGCCTGAGTGCAGATGGGCTTCAAGCTGGGCTTTGAGGGCACAAAATGATACAACATAAGGAGCAAGTCCACTGAAATTTTTTTTTAGCTGAATGGATCTGAATTTTGATCTGAATCTGAACTTTCGATCTGAATCTGAATGCTAATCTGAATGGAGGCAGTGCTTTGCATCTGGTAGCTCTGAATAAAGATCTCACTGCCTATTGCAAATCTATAAATTGTCTGAGTGCTTCAAAATAACAAATTATTAGCTCAACCTTCCCAAAGAAAAGACAATTCACTAGAACTTTTCCATTGCACACAGCTGTTAATAACATCAGCTGATTCGTTATGTGTTACAAAGAAGTATTTTCTAGCGTGCAGAAGGACCGTGTGTTCTGAAAATGAAGATCCAGAACTAAGAAGGATATCTACCCATGACCTGAGCCCAGATAACGAAGTGTCTCATCCACATTAGTAAAATATTAACAGAGGTTATTGGTTGTCATAGTAAAATGAGAGGCTGTACTGAACGTAATTTCATTTACGGATGTTCAGAAAATTGACATCACGGTTGCGAGAACGTATAAATAACCAGCACACTGCATTTCTGATCGACTGCTGCAACGTCTCTGAAGGGAGCATTCTACAGACTCAGCGCCTCCAAAGGCACAGCAGAAACTGGATTTTGTAAAGTTCACCGAGAAGCTCCATTTTATAAAACAGTTTCGAGAACGTCCGAGAGATTTTTCCTCTGCCTTTGTGTCTGCCATTTCTTTAAAAAAGCATGTGCACAGGAGATTGTGCTAAGTGCCTGGGAACCACTCTTATCCCCCTGGCTGTGCTATGTACCCTCGCTAACATTTTGTTGTTTTTCCCTGGAGGAAAAGTGGTTGAAAACAATCTGCACATTACAGATGAGGTTTGGTACTTCGCAGGGATCTTGGGATCTGGCGTATCGGTGAGTATATGAATTCAGACATTCCCACCTATTTCCCCCCACCCACACCGTGACTTTGCATTGCTGAATTTTCTCAGTCCCTCAAATGCAGGTTCCAACACTGCAAATTTGTCTTTGATAAATAAGTTACAAGTCATCCAAAAATTTTGCAATAAGTAACTTAATTAATGATAAGAAAAAAAAAGACATAGAACTATTATATTTAAAAGCAAATGTAACTTGAATTCATCCCAATACAAACTATATTTCTGTTATTGGTAGATGATCTTTCCTGCCTTGGTATTTTTGGGCCTTAAGAATAATGATTGCTGTGGATGCTGTGGTAACGAGAGCTGTGGAAAGAGGTTTGCGGTAAGTGAGAGGAAACATGGCAAAAAAGTAAAAGCTAAATTGTTACTGCTATGATGTATGTATCTGCTGCTTACAGTCATTGTGAGACTAGGCAGATGCTGTCCAGAGCACAGGACACGAAGCCCTGACATTTCTCCAAGTGCTGGAAAGTCGGAATATCAGGCTGTAAAAATTGTATTATGCCTCTGATGTTGTGCCACAGGCACCACAACGGTGCTGCCTTGTACTTTGCTGTCACAAGATGCTTATAGTTGCTATCGCAACTAAAACTAATTTCTGAAAGAGCTGCACTTTGTTTTGCAGAGCATAACAGTTCTCTTTAGCCATTTTTTGTTAGCAGTTTTTAAAATGACAGTTGGGCACTACATTCCCAACTCATTGCAGACCCACTCAATGGGCTGGGAGTATCTCACTAGGTTCGTAGGAAATTTCAGGTTGGAAGAGACCTCAGGAGGTCACCTAATCCAACCTCCTGCTTAAAGCCAGGTAGACCAGGCTCCACTTTAAATTTATAGCTTCCTTTCACACTAGAAGTGAAAAGTTTCAAATGGATAAGTTCAGACACTAACATTTCAAGCATTTTAGCTTAAAAATGAGATTAGAGAAAAAATAAGTATCTTCCTACTACGACAGTCCTTTTGAAATAAATTGTTTGGCTCGAGTAGATCATTACACTTTTTTTATAAAGGAACAGGTTTTCAACTGAAAAAAGAAGGGAAAAAAACAAATAGGAAAAGAATCATGACTGTAAGGTTAACAAGGAGCCTTCCCTAAATCCCGTCATCTTCCTGCAATCCCAATCTTAGAATAGCTTTGAAGACCACATATAGCCCAGTGACTACCAAACCACTAACATTTTGCTACCAGGCTGCCTCTCACACCTCTGCAATGCCCCTGAACTGGCCACAGAGTCGTACACTGGGGGTGACTGGCTGTGAGCGTGCATTGCCGCATGTGAGCTAAACTCTGTACGCATGGTGCTCCCCATAAAGCAACCTGCGTCCTGCAGTGCAGCACTTTCTTGACTCATGTTAGAGTGCAGCTGACTGAGAGACTGGGAATATTAATACAGTCGCAAGTACAAAGTACACCAGACTAAAAGTGTCCTGTTGGCCTTACCACAGCATGACTGAGAACTGAATTTGTTCTTGTATGTTAGCAGAAACACCATGATTATGATGTCTACTACATAAACATAATGTTTAAGTTAGCCTCATCAGATATAACAACATAAAAATGCATGTCAATACTTAAGGCATGAGTCTTGTGATGAGGTCTGAACAAAAGCTCACAGACCTGAAAGTCTCTTTTTTTTCCTCCACCTGTATCACTTTGATCCAATAAAAGACTCTGCCTCTACCTACAAACTATTATGGCTACAAGCGTTTCAGAATTCAAACAGGGCATTAGTTTTTGCATGGTTTACTTACATATTAGTATATATGAAAATGCTATAATGGAAAGCCATTCCAATTGCACTATTAAAGCTAATGATGACAAGTACCTGTGAGGAGATAAAGCGTCCTAATATGAAACCTGAAAGGGAGACTCAGGAAGGAAAAATATAATTACTTGGTCCAAATATGACCAAGATCCCAAAGCTAACATGTAAAGGTTACTATAGATTTATTTTTTTTGTAATGCCTTGAGCGGTCTAAGACTTCAGTCTTGCGTATAATCTCTTGAGAAAGCCATCCACTGCAGTGAAACACAGGACCTTGAACAACAAGGTCTGTTGGATAAATACTGTCTAAAGGGGAGGAGTGCCATCTACTGTGTCAGCATCGACCCCTTTCAGTGGTGTTAATTCTTTTAAAGCTTCTAAATACCAGTGCAGGTATGGTGACACATTTATTATGTACTTGCAAACTAATATGTCTTAGCTGTTCAGGAGTTGACTATTTCAACCATTAAGAGCCAAATTTAGGGAAATCACATTCACATTAATAGGGCACATTTAATTGTTTGAATGAGAACAAAAATAACATTATTTTTCTCTTCATCAGATGTTTTCTTCTATAATATTTGCTGCAGTTGGAGTTCTGGGAGCTGGATACTGCTTTGTTTTGTCAGCAGTAGCCCTAAACAGAGGCCCTAAATGTTACACTGGAACAGAGTGGACCTATCCTTTCCAGGATGGGTAAGACAAGACAATCTGAAAAAAAAGTTATACACGTTTTAAGTTTGTGATATGATTTAACTTCCAAATCTGTTGTATAAAAATGGGAATTATACTGTTTGTCTAAAACACGGAAACTCTTAGAAGAGCCAGCAATGCACAGCAATACTAAATAAGGCTCAAGAACACAGATGTAAAGACTAGCAAGTACAATCAAAACTACTGAGTTTCAAAGGAGCCAATGCAGAGAAATGCACAGCCTTCTCGGTTATTCTTGGGATGATAAGCAGTATATGGGGATAAATTCCACCTAGATAAATAGCAGTGACATCTCATATTGAAATTTGATGGTATCCAGATACATTAGTATCTATGTGTTATTTTATCTTGGTTATGGAATTTGGAAGTTGTTCCTCACACTCTGTAACTCAAACATATTTGCTGTCATGTGTATTTATCGCTTTCAGAGAGGTGAAGAACGTGAAACCCTAGCAATCCATTTGCTCAGGGCTGAAGTCAGCAAAGGTCCAAGTGAAAAGAGGGCACAATGCGTTACCAAGGAGAGTAGGACAGATCGACAAGGGGTGCAGGAAACCCCTCATCACCTGAGAATCTTTTTAATGCGATCTTCCTTGGTCAAGAGTGACCTAGCAGTGTTTCTCACATAATACACCACAACATTATAGATCAGGTTAAAAAGAAAAAAAGAGGTATGTTACACAGTTTGTTCATGGGCCAGTGAGGGCTGGAAACCAACTGCTTTGGTCTAATTCTGGGAGTATTTGGAAAAATACGCTCTTGTTTCAAACATAATTTTAGTTGCAGTCAAGGAATCACTTGACAAGAAGAACACAGGAAACAAAATAGCATTAAGAATATGCAGAGGAAATATAGTAAATGGTTAAGCAGTTCACAAATCAAAACGTGATGGTAAAAATTATGGAAAATACTTTTACTTAATACTGCTGTTCTTTAGACAAGGCATCTAGAACAGCAAAGGTTGTTTGTTTCTGCTCAGCGGGCAAGAGGTGAGTGGTATTGTAGCATTTGATGTTTTGTTAGGAAAACTGAGTTTATTCATCTTTTATCCTATTGTTTTGATAATTCTTTGTTTGTTTGTTTGTTTTATTAGAATGTAATACAGTAAATTAAGACAAATATTTAGATGCAGACACCCCCTCACACACACATCCCACCCCTGGAGTTGTTTCTGCTCAGTGGGCAAGAGGTGAGTGGTATTGTAGCATTTGATGTTTTGTTAGGAAAACTGAGTTTATTAATCTTTTATCCTATTGTTTTGATAATTCTTTGTTTGTTTGTTTGTTTTATTAGAATGTAATACAGTAAATTAAGACAAATATTTAGATGCAGACACCCCCTCACACACACATCCCACCCCTGGAGTTTCTGCCAAGGAGGAGTTATAGAAGGTGCCACCCTGCGAGTCCCAGATCTGTAGGGGTATGCGTTGGGGGTGTATGATGTACCGCCAGATGTCAGCACTGCTTCATCCAGCAGAGAACCACAGCAGCAGTAGCAAAAATGCCTTCAACAAAAGACATTGGCAGGGATGAACATCCCTTTGGCACATGCTTGGCTAAGATCTCTTCTTCCCAAAATACCAGAAACTGTTCAACTGTATCTAACACATGCTCATCTCTGATTGCTCCCTTCTGGTGCCTTGTCTTTTCAAATCAGTAGCTTCAGTTGATCTAGAAACTCAAATGAAATCACGTTCTAGATTAAGAAGCACCGGTGCAATAATGAGAATTGCTTCTCGCAGAACTGAAGCTAAGAGAACATCAGAACAGTGACAACTTGTCAGCCATGACAGACCCCCCCTCTGTGAGCTAACGTCATCGTCTTCATAACTGTCTTTTTTCCCCCCCCAGGAATTACCTCGCTAACCACACATTGTGGAACGCATGTCAGTCACCCCAAAACATCGTCCCGTGGAATCTGACCCTCTTCTCCTTGCTGCTCATCATGAGTGGGATCCAGGCAGTGCTCTGTGGCATTCAAGTGGTGAATGGCCTGTTTGGAACACTCTGTGGGGACTGCAAATGTTGCAGATGTTGTGGGGTGAGGAACTGATGGTTTTCTTCCCATTATTTTATGTACTGACGATAGTTATATATACACCTGACTAGCTGACAGTCTGAAACACTAAACCAGCCTTCATTTAGCGCCACAGTCATGTTTTCTAAAGCACAGCTGAAACCCTACAGTGTTGCCAGGTGCTGAAAATATGATCTCAATATTTATGGTGTTTATTCCCATAGCCACTGGGAAATAATAAAAACCTTTGAAAGTCACAGGAATGGCAGCAACTAAATTACCTTCATGTTTTTATTTTTCCAGGGAGATGGAACTGTCTAAAGAATATGAATATTTCAGACAACCCTCCTTGGGAAGCTCCCTTTTGCAGTCGTTCCATAAAGCAGCCCTCAGATGCATCGTCTCTGGCTAAGAAGATGAGAATGATGGGCACTTCCCCCCACTAATGTTATGAAGCCCTGACTCCCTTTCTAGCCTTCCTGAAACCTGTCATCATGGAATAAAATAAGTGAAGTTCAACTCTCACATTTGCATTTATTTTTTGTAAAACAGCTTCAATTTAAAAAGAGGGTGTTCTTAGGCAAAATATTTTCTCTCCTGAGTCAGCTTTCCAACTGGGGATCACCAAATGCTGCTGGTACAAGCTCAGTTGTAATGCAGTTGTGTCTATTTTCTTTTGAAATTTATTGCATGGAAATATCACAAGTCTAACTTTTGAGTATGTTTACATTATGTGGAAAAGCGAGGTCTTCTCTCTTCCAGACCTGCTATGATTAAAATGCTGCCTCTAAAGACAGTCTCTGTTACAAAAGAGATTCATTAATCTCATGGTGAGGTCTCTTTTCTTGACTGTGTCTGACAGATGGGTGTATTCAGCCGTGCTGCTGTGCAGGGTCAAAGCAACAGGATCCCTAGTTTGAGGCGGCATGAGTCATCTTGGACACCACAATTCCCTGCTTCCCCGCAGGAAATCAGTGAGACCGGCCAACTCACAGCCATTTCTCAGCACGATTGGGATCTGGCTTCTTCACTAATTCATAATAAATTTTCCTCCAGTCGCTCTCACCAGAGGGAATGAAATAACACAGTATGGCTGTAAAAGATGAAACTGAAAACAGAAAGTATAAGAATACGGGAGGCTTGTAGAGAGACTTTCCAAGCCGACAATTCTTTGTACTCCAGGGATCTCCTGAGACAAAGGTTCCATCTCTGCATTTAACTCTTCTTGAGGGATTCCTTCTCCATGAAGCTGTCCAGTTGCTTCTTGGATCACAGTATCCCTTCCATAGTCTAACCATGTTGTGGAAAGAACCTCCTTTGTTCTGACCCTGCTACCTGCTCCTTTTGTTTGATGCCTCCTAGTTCCTGCCTGCAAGAAAGAGTACACAGCCAGTCCTATCCCCTCTTCCTCACAATACCTAATGTCATAGGTTCTCTCATATCTCCACTCAGTTCTCTTTTTTTTAGCCTGAAGAGCATTAGTATACTTAGCCATTCCTCATACAGAACTTGTTTCACCTTTATTTGAAGTTTTTTCAACTTTCCCCACGACACTCTGAGATGGGAGGGAGAGAGCAGCAGTGCTCCAGGTACAGGCACACTGACCTCCCCATTTATTCTAACAGCAAAGTTCATCAGCTACAAGACAAGGACGAACCACAGCCTGATCAGTCACTGCCATGAACCCCACAGGTCTTGTTAGAGAGTAAGCCGATTTCTCATACAGAACATCATCTTCAAACACTGGCTCCAAACAAATGCCAATGAAGCCTCATTTCTAGAAAATCAAATAAATTTCCACATCTCTGATACAATATAAAATTGGTACCTGTGGAAAGGAGAGGGACATACCCTATTTAAATCAGCAATGTGATGAGAAAACTCAATTAAAACTTTAACATATGCATTTATTTACATGCTGAAATATGTCCTATACCTGTAATCCTTGTCTTGAATCTCTCTCATACAGAAACCGCGCAGCCTGTATAATTTAATGATGTAGACATATTAACAGTAAGTAACCAAATATGTTTCTACTTGTGAAGTAAAAGGGCTTTTAACCCCCTGTCATGGCACTAATCAACTGTGAACTCTTGTCTAAGAAAGGTGATGTAGTGACTTAAGAGTCACAGATAAACAGGTCTGGGAAACACCTCTGGAGCCTACCTTTGTACAGGAAGGCAGTGCAAACAACACTTAAATAATTTGTAAGCCATCTGTGTAACCTGTTTTTAAACATCTCTAAGTTCAGAGATCCGACATCTTCAGCATTTTATAACACTGCTAACTGTTCTGAAAGTCTGAAAGACTTTCTCAATACGTAATCATGCACCCCCCTAGTACAACGCTGTTCTCTTCCTGGTGGGCTTAAGGAAAAGTCTTCCTCTTCACAGCAAACTTTTACATATTTGGAGACTCCTATTGTGTTTCAAACCTCACCTCTGAGAAAACAAAAAATCTTAACTCTTTCATCATGAAGAAAGAAGAGTGGCTGGAAAGCTGCCTGGTGGAAAAGGACCTGGGGGTACTGGTTGACAGCCGGCTGAATATGAGCCAGCAGTGTGCCCAGGTGGCCAAGAAGGCCAATGGTATCCTGGCCTGTATCAGAAATAGTGTGACCAGTAGGAGTAGGGAAGTGATCGTGCCACTGTACTCGGTGCTGGTGAGGCCGCACCTTGAATACTGTGTTCAGTTTTGGGCCCCTCACTACAAGAAAGATGTTGCATTGCTGGAACATGTCCAGAGGAGAGCAACCAAGCTGGTGAGGGGTCTGGAACACAAGTCATATGAGGAGCGGCTGAGGGAACTGGGGTTATTTAGTCTGGAGAAGAGGAGGCTGAGGGGAGACCTGATCGCCCTCTACAACTACCTGAAAGGAGGCTGTAGGGAGGTGGGGGTTGGCCTCTTCTCCCTGGTAACAGATGATAGGGTGAGGGGGAATGGTTTGAAGCTGCGCCAGGGCAGGTTTAGGCTAGACATTAGGAAAAACTTCTTCACCAAAAGGGTTGTCAGGGTCTGGAATGGGCTGCCCAGGGAGGTGGTAGAGTCCTCCTCCCTGGAGGTATTTAAAAGAAGGATAGATGAGGTGCTTAGGGACATGGTTTAGTGGTGGGATGTCAGGGTTAGGTTAAAGGTTGGACTCTATGATCTCAAAGGTCTTTTCAAATCAAAGTGATTCTATGATTCTATTCTATGACCGTAACTGATGTTCTTTCACAATTCAGTATTCATCTTGTCCTCCTGCAAGCTTCTCCTTCAACATTCCAGAAGCTGAACACTGGACTTGTGACTTCAACACAGGTTACAATTTCTATTCAGTCAAGTAGCTCGTAACTCCTCTTCCTAAAGCTTCCAATCTACACACAAGTGCAAACACCATTTATTCATCTTTTTACAGAAGTTCAATTTAGCTGTGTTTGGCACAGTGTATGAAATGAGATACAGAAGGCAAAAGAGAGTTGAAAGGCAAAAATACTTTTTAGAAAGAACTAGTCTTTTAAAACTTAAAAAACCCCCCTATTTCCCAAAGAAATCAAGGAGGAAATAATAGGGATTGGAGAAGTTTGAGGGATTCAGATCAATGGATATGCTTCTTAAGAAATTCCTACAACAGATTTTCACAAACCAGCTTGCCAGACTGGATGTCTCAAGGCTTCTAGTTCGTCAACGTACTTGCCACATCTCTCCTCTAAAATATTCCTCCTGAAATAATGATTCTGTGGCCTGTGCTTTCAGAAAAACTATTTCATGTACTCTGTATCTACACTAGAGATATCTGAGGAACTTAAAGTATTCAGAAGCACTAAAAGCTAGTGAGCAATACGCAAAAATGTTAAATAGCTAGATTTAGGTACTAAGAGTTACATTAATAAAAGCAAAGTGGCCTCAGTGATACATTGTGCAAGACGATAAAAGAAATGATAAAAAAACCCCTCTTTACAAACAGCTGTTTCTCCCACCTGTTCTAACTGCATGGCTAGGGAATTTGAGAGTACCCTTTATATCACCACCCACTGATGCAACCATCTTACATCTATTCTTTCATCTGTGGCTAGCAGCTGTCCTGCACCTCATTTCACATTTGTCTTGTTTTATTTATATGAAGCCTTTGGGAACATGGAATGTTTCTCATCAGCATTCAACAAAGGGATGGGTAGCTGTAGAGGGTGTAATTTTGATATATTAATAAACAGATTACATAAATCTTTGTGGGAGACTTGGGATAAGAAATAAGAGACAGGAAGCTATGATACCCAAAACCAAAAACAGCGGGTGCTTTGTAAGTCAATGCTTCTAAGATGCCCAACCGCATGGTGGTTTTCTAACATGAGCTAATACATACCAAGTACCAAGACAAGGCGCAGACATTTCATCTTGCGATCTGGGCTGCATTTGCACCTTGGCTTTGGGGTGTATTGAACAAGCATAAATGAACTGGAACCAGCAGCTCAGCTGATCTAGCATTTTAGAGTGCCAACAACAGTGTTCCTAAATCTATTCAGTTATGGTTAACATTTGAGGCTCTCCCCTAGCATGTAAATTTAAGGGAATCACATTTATCTCCAGCGTCAGTGCTGCAGTAATTGGAGATTGCTCTCTGTGTTTTTACTGAGCAAAGTGTCCAGCAAAATCAGAGAGACGGACTGATCATAGACTGTTGTTAACAGAAAAAACATTAAATGGGCCAGCGGTACTCCTGGAAGAGATGTCACAGGTAAAGAGAGTACAATGCTAGACAGGGATGGAAAGATGATGGCAAGGGAGAAACCACAAAAAGGGAGAACTGAAAGCGTTAAAACGGGTCTCTCTAGTCCTGAGCAACTTGAACACCACACTCAGTTTTAGCATGTACAGATGTCAACTGTTATACAGAGGTAGAAACCCTAGTAGTCTAAAGGAAAAATACTAGTGTGGTTTGTAAAATCTGAAGAGATGCACATTACCTGAAGCTTCATTATTCACCCATAAAAACTGGCTGCTCAGGGACTGCTTGACCAGGGCGCTGAGAGCACATCAGTTTTGACATTGTCCACAGCATTGTTTCAGCCAAATTTACATAAGAAGCAGCACATACCTTATTTAACAACTCAGATTAGAACATGTGGAGTGTGTGTGTGTGTGCATGTGATTTTGTGCCTATCCATTTCAACTTCAGCCTGACAAAACTGGTGCCCCTGCACGGCTGAACTACGTGCAGTTGGAGCTCTCTGTATCGACTGTCTCCAAGAAACAGACTGCAACGAGACGATACATTAACCCCAGTACAGCGTCACCTGTCAGGGAATGATGCATTATTCAACTGGCAACTCTTTGCAAAAGGTTCATTTCTAAAATTAGGAAGTAACACACACAAAGTTAAAATACATTTGCTCAGCCAAGAGCAAAGGATGTTTTCTAACATCATTCTAGTCTTGAATGTTCATCACCCGCCCCCAGTTCAGCTTTAGGTCCCCCTTCCTGGTTTCCACGTTACTCACAGCGTAACCAGCAACGAGGCAAACAACGGCAAACTCTGGAAACAACCCCTCCTGCCTGAGGAAAAAAAATCATTAGTCGGCACTGAAAAATACACAACTAATCTACTAATTAATTGCGGTAGTTAGAGTAGTTTATGGTATTACTTGGAGACTGACATGCGCAGATAATAAGCACCAGTAAAAGGTGCCCACAGCCTTTGGGCCTGCAAACTTGGCCCCATGTCGGATTTCGGGTTGGCTGAAGGTGCAGGGAGCGGCGCCGCCGCCCGCCCGCTCCGGGCCGGCTCCCTCATGAGGAGAGGGCGTTGGCTGCAGCCTCTGCGCGGCTCCGG
>NW_009258951.1:1528361-1567030 GCF_000687185.1 Egretta garzetta
CTTAATTCTTCTGGAATGTTGCATGTGATTCTAGCCATCGCATTTTGAGAAGTTAAAAAGATAGCGGGGAGGGCAGGGGGGAGCGGGGACAGGCATTGCTGATGGTACAGAGAAGAGTCAGCTCTGAGGACCAGGTAGGAAAAAAGCATAAGATGCTAGCTGAAGTACCACTCCGAAAATAACAGCGTTGGGATGCCCTCCCGGCGGAACTCACTGGGGGCTGGTGTGAGGCGCGACCCCGGCAGGGATGTGCGCACCACTCGCCCTGCAGAAAACGCGGGCGCTGGAGCCCTTTGCGGGCGTGCTGCTGCTGGCGTGGCCCCAACGGGCTTTCTGAACCCCGGCAGGGAAGCGGGAAGGCCCATCAGTGGGACTGCCACATTAAAACGTTGTCTGAGGAAGCCAGAGCATTGCCATGCTTTCTCTGAAACGACTGGGGGTTTCAGTGCATCACAATCTTGGGAAATCCCTCCCTGACAAACGGTTTGATTACATCTTTTATTAACGATACACAGGAGCAGCAATCTGCAGAGAGCACTGCTGACCAGCTTGGAAGGCGAGAGAGGTACTTTCCACCATGCGAGCTGGCATCATTAGGAACAAACTGAAAGACCTTTATAAACAAACACACATTCAGTGTTTCTGCCAAAGAAACTTGATTAATATTCCTGAGTAAATATGCCATGAATTAACAAACACATTTCTCAAAACAGGGTCAGAAGCTAATACACTTTGCGTTTCTGTTTGGTGGAGGTTCCAGAGCTTTTTTATGTAAACGCAAAATATTTTTAGAAGCATTCTAACAATTAATTAGAATAAATTATGTCAGGGAATGATTCAAGGAAGAGTATTGCAATTAATTAATAGTAACAGTTGCATTGGACCTTAAATCAGCCATGTCATGTACCATGACAGTAAAGACCAGATATTCAAGTACAAGCCCAGGATGTTTAGGTTTCATGGCTTGTTCCTAGGAAAGAAGACAGGTGGGTTTTTATGCAGAATTTAACAAACTTCTTGAATAAGGGATCAGACTGAAAACAATGCACTGTTTTAAGTCCCCAAACCAGAACTTAACAGCAAATGGACTCGGCGCTAACTCTTCTGCTTAGAGAGAACCGTATTAAGCAGATCGTAACAAAACATTTGTGTTAGGGAACTGTGAATTACAAGGTGCCGCTAAAAGCAAGAGGTAATGGTGGCACTGGGGAGCATGTTGTAAGCATTGTGAGTAAAACTGTAACCATGACTAACGGCCATAACAACTACTAATGAACTGAAACAGTGGTAAAATAACCTGTTTCATTTGCTAAGTGCTAATCATTTAATTCAAAATGTATGCCTTTTGCACAGAATAGTATGTCTGTACCTTTATTCCAAGCAGTGTTACACAGTTCCTTGGGAAGCACATACTAAAATCCTCCAAAGAAAAAAAAGAAACCATTTAAATAAACCAATATGCATCCAAAATCTTTAAACTCATTTATATTTGTTTTTCATGTACAAGATCAAAGAAATAAAAAAAAAACAGAGTCAAACCCTGGATACAACAGTTTGATCTGATTGCTTTTGATACATACAATCTGTTGCAAGGTACTCGAAATTAAAAACAAATGCTCACACATGTCATATAACAAAATGAAAAAAAGTAAATAAAAAAGTTAAAAGTACTAGCACGTACATGGATGTAGTATATTAGGAAACAAGTTCATTTGAATACCCATATTTTTCTGTATTTAAAATAGACATTTTAATCCTTCCCTTCCCCCAAACAGCATTTGTTCTCAAAAAGTCAAACCCAATCCCTCCCCAAGTTACATTCTAACAGTATTACCAGAATACAAACTGTAATTAACGTCTCATTACTGCAGTATCACCAAGACTTATGTATGCCACCCTCAGTGATGGTCAACAGTAAAACTGTCCAACTGGCACATTTATTGTATTTATGCTGCAAGCAGACAGTGTACATCAGTAAATGTTCAAAACCTGAAATAGTACAGTGAAATATTGTCAGCAATAAATTTAGTTTCGTAAGAATTACATATGCTTTGAATACTTAAACGGTCTGCCATAAACCTGTTTAAAGCCAGAAACTTTTAAAAAAAAAAAGAGAACTTCAAAAAAATAATTTTATTGCTGCACTTCATCTGATACATCCTCTCCATTACAAAAATGAAAAGCTTACAGTGTAAAGAATCGCTTTTAACTTAACCATGACACAGTTCTTAACTGAGTAAAAATCTGACCTAAGATTTTGGCAGTTGTTGTACACTGGAAGTAATGTTTCACATAGCACTCTCCTGTCCAAATCTGCTGCTGGTTTATTATGGAAGTCACGTGGAAATGTAGTTTCTGATTTTTTTTACCTGTTTAAGGTCTTTGAACCTAGGCACTTACCCACCTGAAACACCAATGAAAGAGGAATCAAGTCTGTAGCTTCACAATTCTGATAAACTTGTTATGTGACTTTACTGGAGAACTGCATCGATTTACACTGAAGAAGTATGGCCTTCAGTTGATAAAACTCAGTGTAGCCAAACAGAAGTCAACACAGGTTGGCTAATTCACACCAGCCGAGAACCTGGTCTGCTTGGACTCTCTTTCATTATGACAAAACTTAAATTTACAGTAGTACAGACTTACTAGCAAATGAACAAACTGCATATTCTAAACATAATCTGATGATGAGCAGTATCAACCGAATCACACTAGAGCTCAGATCTGCAGCTACTGTAAATCATTCTAGCACCAATGGCTTTCAGTTTGTCAGGCCAATCACACAGTGCTGATGAGCTGGCCTTACAAGTTGGCACCACAACCAGATGCCAAAAAAATCTCCAATTCTTTACCAAAGTCAGTCATGTCACTAAACAACAAAGCCTTAGGACCATCTGGTTTTCATTTAGGCTGACAACCTGAAGAAGACCTTAAAAGAGAGATTAATTGCAATTACAGTAATACTGGTCAGCCCTGCCCGGTCCCCTGTTTGTTGAAAAGAAATTTCTGCTATCTCAACAGTTAGCACTAGCAAAAATAATTAAAAAACCCCAACAAATAAACCCTCCAAAAGAATAAAAGAAACACAATGCCCATTCTGTAGCTAAATTCTGTGCAGACACAACTCTGCTATCACATCTCATTTTCTATTAAAAAAAAAACAAACCCAAAACAAAACACAAAAAGAGCTACTTAAAACTTCATGACCATAGGTCTTTGCCTCCCATCTCTTTTTTCAAAATTTTGGTGTGTGTGCTTTTTATTTTCCATCTTCTGCTATCACGTACACCCAGCAGTTCATCATTGACAAGGCAGCTGATTGTATTCATTTCTTCTGCTATGTTGTTTACTGAACACTGGCGACCTGTTTTCTGTGTACCCCTATCTGCAGCCACCCTTCCTGGCAAGGATCTACATTTGTTATGTAATCATTTGTCTTCCAAACCTAGTCCATATTCCCGCCACTTCATCTCTGACCTTTTCACCTACCTTCACCCAACCAGATAGAAAAAAGTCTTTAGTGATCAATGTTCTGGTGCATCGATAAGATCTTGTTAAGTGTTATTAGACCTGGCAAACACACATTTACACTGAGTGCTACATCTCCTCCTCTCTCTACATAGCCCGGATTAAGCTTAGAGAAAAGTTTTAATGCCTTTCATAAAAAGACATATTTTTCAATATAAAAAGTTTAAATTCATAGATCATAAATAATATAATTTCAAAATATTTAAGAATTTTAGGACTTCATTTGCATTTCAGGAGAACTGCAAGCTTAATGTCCTTGATGCTTTCTCAGTCCCAAACCTCTGATAAAAAGTATTTGTAGGATATACAATAGGTAGAAATACACAGAGCACGCCCTGTGTCCTGTACACTGATTACGGTAAGTGAAAGACTTAAGAACTAAGCAACTTTACCAGACCAGTTACAATACTGCTTTAGCATTGCCCTGATAAAGTTCTTTTTTCATGTATACAACTACATGTATTTTGACAGTTAAAAACATTACTCAAAACAGAACGAGCAAGGGTTTTTCCCCACTACATATGACATTAACAAGTTGTGCCACGTTTTTCAGACCTGATTTTGAAAGCATGTTTTTGCACTTAACATATTTGCTACAGATTTTATATATATAAAAAATTGTTCATGTGTCAAGTTACAAAACTGTAGTGCTTAATATAGTAAACATCAAAATCTAAGAGCTTTAAAAAAATGCTTGTTTATAATACATTGCTTTGTTTTTAAAAGGCAGCAGCCAGTACCAGTCTGATTTATTTTGCAACAATACTGTAGTGTAAAAAAGTTGCTAAACAATTCTGGTACTTTCAGCCTGAAAGCATTTATTTTCCAAAAACTATACAGTAATATACTGAAAAAAGAAACTGCATTAGTACTGTTTGTGCCTTTACAAATATATAATGAGAATTATTATGACTGATATGGATCAGATTTAATCTGTATTCCATACAGCACAATTAGTTACTAAGAATGATTAAAAGGTTTTTAAAGCTTAAGTAAGTTGATAAAAAAAGCTTCTGATACTATTGTCATAAACGTAGTGTTAAAACTGCTCTCATGGTCTGATGCTGTGCACGTTTTTTGAACTAAGTGACCTAGTAGTTAGCTTCTGTGATTCATAAAGGGTTTCTGATGTTAATCAATACCTAAGAGATCAGTCAGGGACGTGCACAAACACCACCCATTTTCTGTCCTTAAAGTGAAACTTTTCTGCCTGGTCTGAAAAGGTAAAGAAGTATACAGATTTGTAAAGTAGTGTGCTTTTTTTTTAAAAAGGAAGAAATATATGTGTATATATGTATTTTGTGTATATATATATATATATATATGTATTTTATACTTAAATTAGTGTCAATCAAATCCAGGCAGAGATTAAACTGACCATAAAGATGATGTAACAAAAGTCGTTAAGGCAGTGAGTTGTATCTCTTGAGGATTTTCAGATATTCTACCTCTATCTCAAGAGGAAAAAAAATGTTGAATTGCATTGTAGGCCCCATCAGCACTGAATGATTACAGCCAGGTAAGGAAGGGCTCATTTTTGTTGAGTACTGACTCCACATCGTTGAGAATAGGGATCAAGTCTTCTGACTCTAGAGTCCCAAGATCAACATTTGTTCCTGGAAGACAGTCGAGGAAATCAGGGAAACGTGTTTGTTGCGGATTTATGTTCATTGATGTCTGTGCTATAGTTTCTCCTAGGAAAAGTAAAGAAGAACTTTTGAAATACCAAACTCTTCTTGTGGGTAATTTAAAACAACAATTGATATAAAAATTAGACTCCCCCTTTCCCATCAGCACTTGTGAGCATTCCTGTCCTCTACAAACGTTACCTCAAAACCATATTTGCTTGCAGACTGCATATTCTTGGAAGAGTTAATTTCATATCCTTGCTTTGCTCTCAAAAGCACAAAAGGCCCTTTCCAGCAGTGTTCAAAGTAATCAGCCTCTGACCTTCCACTCGGGAAGCATGATTGTTCAAAGTTCACTACTCTGCAAAGGGAGCAATGCAATTGAGCGTTATGTAAACCCCCCATCCTGCTCTCTGCACAAGGGTGAATGCTGTCCATGGGGCATAATTGAAAAAAGTGGTTTACAGCAATTTAGCTCTGCAATATTATACTGCTTTTTTCATAAATTAATAATAACAACATGAAAATCTTTAATAGAGAAACCTTTCACTCTTTGCATCATCTAGAACTTCTGATGACTTCAAAAGGAAGTTCAGGTGAGGAAGCACTGAGAGTTTCACTATTTGGAAAAAAACCTTGTTGATTTCCTAGTCATTTATTTCAGTATTTTAAACACCATGAGGACACTGATATAAAAACAAATACATACCAAAAACTAAATTAGCTGAACACACTCTCTTTGAAGGCAAATCCAACTTTGCCATTGTGAGGGACTAACTAATGAGACTGATTTCACAGGGTTAGAAAATGCAGTGATCTGTACAAAGAATGTAACCCAAGACCAGAGTTTTATTCCTCCTACCTTGGACTATGGTCTGAAAACACAAATTAAAGCTCACATTTTCCAACTTTTACTTATTTTGTTTAGTATTAGGCTAAGGTAAAAGGGTAGAATCTGGAACTAAGTTAAAGCTGAGAACCTTTTAGGCACTAAGTACCTTTCAGGCATTTTTCCCCCCAGTCTCAGTCTGTTCTCTTGCATAGGAAAGCTAGAGATTATCATTCAGTTATGCAACTGTAAAGCATTACTGGTTATAAAACAAAGTTGTTAATATCATTACATTTTAAGCTAAATCAGAGTGTTTTACCTGTATCCATCTCATCTACGTTGCTGAGGAAATCTTCAGGTGTCGTTGGTATACTGTAGCATCCTAATCCCAAGCCACTGTCTGTACTCTGTTCCCTGGAATGGTATGGCCCACTATAAATTGAAACATGAAAAAGCCTCAATAAAGACGTTCTGTTAGATATAGTCCCTGATCATGGCATTTGAAAAAAGACAGCACAGTAGGTTAGATATTAAATACTGAGTCATTAAGCCTCATTCTCAACTGTTGGCCACTAATGTGGTCATGTTACATCAGCCCGAATATAAAACAACTGAAGTGAGACTACTCTTAAATTTTGAAATACACACATGTATATATAACTCTCTAGATAAAAACAGTTCTGATAGCCTGAAAAAAAAAAGTTTATTTATACTTAGGTAATTGTATCTATTCTA
Source organism: Egretta garzetta (assembly GCF_000687185.1). Taxonomy (NCBI): domain Eukaryota; kingdom Metazoa; phylum Chordata; class Aves; order Pelecaniformes; family Ardeidae; genus Egretta; species Egretta garzetta. Next base: position 1,535,082 of record NW_009258951.1, read on the forward strand.
CCTAGAGTCTTCTACATACACCTACAGTAACAATTAAAACCACCTGTTACCATTTGTTTGATTTTTCTGAAATTCCTTCTTGAAGTATAAACCGAAAGATTTCAGGTCAACCACTTGGCCGTACCCCCTGTTCACAGTAAGTACTAGAAGTTGACAGAGGAAACTACTTCAGAGAGACAGCTTTAGAAGTGTAGAGAAGGCAACAAAACCAATTGCCTAGTGAAGAGGACATGAACTTGCCTGTTCAAGAAAGGATCAGATCCGTTATTTGTAATAGGCCTCATGTCTTGTGTCATGGCAGGTGTATTCACGGCTGTCTGAACTGGGGCCATGTTTTCCGAATCCATGGGAAGTTGTCTGCAGAGAGCAGCTTCCTGAAAAGGCAAATCAATATAAGGGAAGAATTATTCCAACAGCTCAGTACTGCGGTCTTGTAACAAGTGAACATGTAACATATACATATCTTATTTAGGAAAGTAATTCTAAACAATGTAACTGATCACTATTTGTTTCCACTGCTGTGAAGAAAATCATAATGGAGACAGCCAGCATCTTTTCTACCCAGCTGTGCTGGCTTAAAACACTGCAGAATCTACCTTTCAGTTACTACCACGGCTGGAAGCCAGTCCTGTAGTTCAGCCAGGATGCAGATGTATTTGAGGACTTTCTAACCAGCTCCACACTAAACCAGAGAGCCTGTTTACCTGTTCAAACTAGCCTCACTCTTTTTGCGTGATGCAGATCACAAAACGCTCATATAAATGCCTTCACTGGCAGAGCTGTCACACTGGCAACCTCTAGTGAGGGGCAGTGGCAGACAGCCAGGGGAAAGTCAAACCTTGAACAAGAACAACTACCTGCAGAATGACTGCACCTCTGCTGGCCACAGAGATAACCCCTACAAAATCAAATTACCTACGTTATAACTTAGGACAAATTGTGTGTTACTTCACCATAAAACACTGATAGGCCTGCACATAACAACTGATTATTGACAGCCTGTCCACATGGGCTTCATGGGCCAGCTTCATGGGCCAGCTAACTCCAGTTGAGGGTTTTGACATGCATACTGGAGCTGTGTAACACTAAAATTACAATTTCGGTTTACTGTTCAGTGAGGCCAAGTTCTCCGAGAGCTGAAGTAGCAATGATAAAGCAGTTTAAAACCTACAGACTCAAATTTAATCTGCCATGTATCTGTTCCTAACAGCTTACCTTAAGTGAAATTGCTCTCAGTTTAAACTGGTGCATAAGAGAGCAAAATCAGGCACTGAAACTATCTGAGTTGCTGCTAGATGACATAATTTGCTATATGCCAAAGCAGAAGAGTATCACTTGCAACCATAAAGTACTTAACATGTTAGAAGAAAACCACTGGAACCAAGACTTTGACCCAATAGTCTTTAGAATGAACCCTCTGCCTACTAATAAGCACCTGCCTAATCTATGCTGTCTTTAGGATGACAAACGAGCAATGAGAACCAAAGGAAACTTGTTTCAGAACTTCCTGGAAGATAAATTCTTCTAGCATTATCTCTGTGAAACAACCATGACATCTAGTGGTACAGAGGTCTATACAAACATTGTTTGGCTCCATAGGGATGTTCCAAACAAATATCCTAAGACTTTAAAATAATAAAGCTGCATCTGTTTTTTACCTAGTTTACTCAGTCTTATTATTTTTTTAATGAAATAAACAAAGGAAATGTTTAATTTAAATCCCAGTAGAAAACTTCTCTCCACTGAGTCAGTCATTCATTGTCCCAAGTACAGAAAAGATTAACATGTTTTTGAGGCTAGAATATGACATTTTCCTATGTTTTCAATTGATTTTTTCATTGAGGAGGACCGGTCTGGTCTCTTCATGAATAATGTAACAATTATTACTTGGGAATTAACATATATTGGTGTCCATTAATGCAATGTTTCCTTCATAATCAGATTCATATAATATATTCACTGATAAATAATAATTTACATTAGATGTTGTCATTATTTAATAAGTGTTAAGAATAAACAGTCTGAGGCCTCTTAATAGCTTATGTACGGTAGCTTACGTATGCCATTACATTTGTCAAGTGACAATTCTAATGGTGATGTTTCTATTCATAATTAAATCAGCTGGAGTCTTTGAAAATGTACAAACCTCAGAAAATGGGCAGACTGGCTTTTTTAACTCTCTACATGAAGATACTGGAGGTATTTTTTTAAATATAAGAATAGCACCTGCAGCAACACAAGCAAGGCTGATACTAGACAGACAGTCAGAAAGAAAGAAATATAGAAAGATAAAGGAAGAGAGAAGAAAGGGAAGACAGAGAAAATGAGGCAGGATATACTTAGCTAGGATTTTTTTTTTTGTTGAAGTCCAATTCAGCAATGAAGTGCATGTTTTTGATACTTGGGCCGTGCATTTTCAAATCTTACTGGACACTGTTCCACACTAATAAAGATAAGATCAGAACAGGAAAAAAAAGAAAAAAAAAGCCTTTCCCCTAGTTTGCCAACATGTAAAATACATGTTGGTTATCATTCTGGTTGCTGCAATTTCTAAAAATCAAAGTTATTACTAAAAATAAAAGAACTGAAAACATCCTGTTCAAGATCCAACTGTTTGCCTCTTTCAGAATATTGTGACTAAGTCCTAATTTGATGGAAATTATTTGTCTTTGCATTGGAACTATTTCCACAAGAGGTAATGACATATTGACAGTTTGTAGTTCTATCTGAGTAGTTAATTTTACCTAATTGTTCTCACTATATTGCCAAAGACAGCTTATTTCTGAGATTTGTAAATTCTTTTACTTTGAAAGACCTGTATTCACTCCACTGCTTTCCACAGCCACTGCAGAAGTACTGTACTTAAGACAAAAAATGTGTACAAAGAAAGCGAGAAAAGGTTTCCAAAAACCACTGAAAAATCTGTACAGTTCAATAGACATAGACAAAGACTAGACAAGAGATAAATCTCTTCTTTATGGAACACATTTAATTACATGATCACAGGAAACATGAGGCTTTTATCATTCTTCATGTCATGGCTTCTTCCTTTGAGCTCATTACAGAAGCACAAACACACCTCTTCTCCCTTGAGTCTAGGATTCCTCTGGTAGCTTTCCAAAACAGCAAAACACAAAAGCACTGGTAGAGATTTCTGAACCTCCAACTACTCAAAAAATGCAGTTGCACATAAAATTGAAGTACATTGCAAAAACCATAGTGTAGTTCACAAAGGGAGTTTCACATCTTTAACCCTCCATGAAATAAATATTCTTCCTCTCACATTGAACTGCACAGAAATAGGCATGAATTTCCTTACAGCTTTTCATTTATCTTACAGGCTGATTAAAAAATTCCCCAGCCAAATAAACAACACTGAAAAGAGCAGAGAATTTCTTATATCTGCTGCTGCTGGCTTGTTCCATCTGAAAAAAACAACCAACCAGAACTGCACCTGTATTACTTAAATTTAGGTTAATACAGATACATAGGCTGCATTTTAAGGACACTCCTCCCAGAACAGCTTAAGTTTATCAAACATGGAGTAATCCACTGTCCTGGTTTCAGCTGGGATAGAGTTAATTTTCTTCATAGTAGCTAGTATAGTGCTGTGTTTTGGATTTAGTACTCAAGAATGTTGATAACACCCTGATGTTTTTAGTTGTTGCTAAGTAGTGCTGAGACTACTCAAGGACTTTTTGAGCTTCTCCTGCTCAGCCAGGTGCATAACAAGCTGGGAGGGAGCACAGCTAGGACAGCTAACCCAAACTGACCAAAGAGCTATTCCATACCGTGTAACGTCATGCTCAAGGGGGAAGTTAGTTGGTCAGAGGGGGGAAGAGTGATCGCTGCTAGGGACGGGCTGGGCATCGGTCAGCAGGTGATGAACAACTGCACTGTGCATCATTCATTTTGTATATTCTGCATATTCTCTTACCATTCTCATTATTACTATTATTATTCTTTTCTCTTATTAAACTGTCTCTGTCTCAGCCCATGGCTCTTACCTTTTTTTTTTCTTCCCGATTCTCTCCCCCATCCCACTGAGGGAGGGGGGAGTGAGCAAGTGGATGCATGGTCCTTAGTTGCCAGCCGGGTTAAACCACGACATCCACTCAACTAACAAGGTCAGTATGTTTTTCTGAGTGCTGAAAGCCCTGGGCACAATGTGCAAACTCTTTATTGCATATGCAGTATAACTGCTCTGACCATGCTTAGGAAGTTTGGTTCTAACTTGTAGTTGTTTCATGTTACACTAGAAGAACAACTTTCTGATAATGCAATGTCTGTGCCACTTCAATAAACAGCAACGATTGTACTTGGGACAACTAATTGTAGCTAACAGGAGCAAAGTGACAACAGGTTTTATTGTGGGCTAAATGCTCAAGTGTGTGCCACAGAGGAGTGCTGGACATCTTCCCTGTATGACCCCTTCAGAGATTTCTTACTGACATCACCTCTAACTAATTCCATTTCCAAGAAGCTCCTGAGTAAGAAGCAGATTCTGCCTTTTCCTTTGGAAAGCTGACAAAAACCAATCAGTAAGTAAGAAAATTAACTCTTTCCAGAATGACAAAACCAAGGAAACATTTAAATAGAAGCTGTCACACTGTTTTTCTGAAATGCTGCCCTTCTTGGCATGTACTCAGCCTGCAGTTCTAGAGGCTTTACCAACTAAATGAAGAGGACAAAGGAGGAAACAAATTTCCTAAGCAGAGATCTTCCAGAACTGTGTATTCCTCCTGGCTGGGTGTGCAGCTCCACCCGAGCAGCTGCAGCCAGGAATGGCTGCGGGGAGCCAGCAGCTGCTGCCAGGCTGAAAGGAGGTTTGTGACCCACCAAAAGAATTCCTCCCCTCTCGCTCAAACTCTCTGCACCTCCTCGCAGTTGCTAGCAGCAGCGTGCACACTTACTCAGCGTTTTCCCCTTTGATAGGTTATACTAGAAAAGCAAAAGCAGCAGTGAAGGGTCAGGGCAGGAGTAACTGTACTTGAACACTGATGACTCCAGAGGAATTTGTTGCATTCTTCTCAGCTGCCAGGGTTCAGGAGCGCTCAGGTTACTGGCAGGAAGTTCATAAAGTTCTGTTAGGAAGGATGGATTTTGCATTTTGCTTCCCTTGGGTGGGAAATATGTTGTTCCCTAAGCTCCCTAAGAGCACTGAAAACTTTAGTAATGCAAAGTGATACTGTCCTACTTTACATAACGTAGAGCTCAAAGAAACACCATAGGTGCAGGGTGGTACAGGACATAATAAATTGGAGGCTTGATTAAGTACAGCACAGCTGCAGAGTGTTGTGCGTGTGTTAGTTTCAAAGTAAAACAGAGTCAGCAGAGCAGGGAAACCAGCCCTTTTGTTAATGGCACAACTGTTTTGAAGCTTAATTTGCTCTTGTCCTGAAGCAAGAACAGATCCAAAGAGAGTAAAAATAGCTAAACACGTTATTAGCACGATGACAATTATGACTAAACTCATACCAGACATCCCCACTCTCTTCCCACACCCATCTCTATTATGTTCTGAGCTCTTGATAGTAAAGGAGGGGGTATGCAAAAGACTTGAGATCACTGCTCAGGCCAGAGGCCACCACCTTGAACACGGTTCTGCACACACAGGTCATATATCATATTCAAGGGTAATGGAAACTGAGCATGGGCACAAGATGTTGGTGTCTGTACACTTTCCAGGCTCAGGTCTGAACCATAAAAGTCAAATTCAGCCCCAACATGAGCAGGTAAAAAAATTCAGGAACTTCAGTGGAATTGTATCTGCCTTTCACCCCCTGTTCAGCAAGAGCACTGAGCACTTGCTGAACTTTGAGCATCTACATAAATTCACCAAAGACAATGGGAATAATCACATGCAAAGTGTTGCTGCAGGAGCTACAAAAGCACATCATTTTAGTGCTTTTTTTTTTTTTTTTACAAATACAGCTAGATGGTGCTGTACAGTTGCAAAATGTATTAATGATTTTTTGTTAATTATTTTTGTTAAATTATTTTTTTTAAAGTTCTTACACATATTTAAAGAAAGGAGGTAAAAGAGTAAAAAATATAAATGAAGCAAATACATTGCTGTAAAGTCTTTTTACAAATATTTTCACTGTTTTTGCGATTCTCTTGTCAGAGATCCTTTTTCATTTTGTTATCAATTTCTCTTTTACAAAAGCCTCCTAAATGATAGTATGTACATTCATCCTACATTTGGTCTTTCTGTCTGCACAAGATGAAGTTACTACAGTTCCAATGGTGTAACTGGAGAAAAATTTGACTTACACATAGTTTGTACATGGGAAGAAAACTACAACTTCTAACTGTTGTTAGAAGTCTGTATTACTATAAAAACGCACATCAAACTCTATTTTCTGTACATGAAGGAAAAAAAGCACTTTCAATACAATTCTAATAACCTTTAATTTGGTGAGTGATTGTAATAATATTTATTATTGCTTTTGAAAAGTGATGTTTTAGTAAAATACAATGAAAAACTTATTTCTTCTGAAATAAAAGCATGGAAAAAGAGCACCGCAAATTCTCAATCATTACAAACATTAAAGACCTTTTTTTCCCATTGATTTTACTGAGCTAGTATATTTAAAAAAACCCCAAACCCTACGTATTTAGCAAAACCAACATTCAAAGGCTGCAAAGAGAAAACCAAAAAAGCTGGCCGTTAATTTGAGGTTTTCATGACTGCTGCCTCTCAAAGATGACAAATCCTTAGTGAGCATGTCTCCCTTCTGGTGAACCTGCTCTGATCATCCAGATCTCTATTTCAGATGTAAAGGTTTTAAAGATGTATGCGTCCCCTTCTTTATTACCCACGAAGTCTTCTAGAGGTCACTGAGACGCTCCAGTCTGTTGCCATTGCTAATGTGTTTTCTCTCAGTCATTCTCCTCCAGACTTGAGAGGAAAAAGTGCATCGCTCCTCACTTACTTGTGGCTAGTCAAGCTACAACATACACTCTGCTACTCCTCCTCAGAGGGCATCTAAGTGTGAGGATTTTTCTTATGCTTCTCTCTGCATTTTACACAAGTCACTAACATTTCAAAACATTACAGCAACTTATGGTTATCTAATAAATCATCAGAAAAGTTCAGCCAATTGGTGTTATAAGCCCAGTAACAAACATGCTTCTACCTGCTGCAAAGAAATGTCATACTGTATTTCTAAATACAGTATAAACAAACGTTACTCTAAAATAACTACTAATTATGGCACAATCCCAAAGGCAAAAGGACTGAAGGCATGAAATAATAATTCCACAAAATTATTATTTCCACAGAGGATGGAAGTAAGGATGGGTAACCTGGGAGGAATACAGAGACATTGTCTGAGCACGCAGGGATGAGGTTAGGAAAGCTGAAGCCCAGCTGGAATTGAATCTGGCCAGGGGAGTCAAAGACAACAAGAAAAGCTTCTGTAAGTACCTGGGTGACAACAGAAAGGCTAGAGAAAATGTGAGCCCACTCCTTTTCCTATGAGGAAAGGCTGAGCGAGCTGGGGCTGTTCAGCCTGTTCAGGAGAAGGCTCAGGGGGGGGTCTCATCAATGCATAGAAACACCTGCAGGGAGGGTGCAAAGAGGAAGGAGCCAGGCTCATCCCAGTGGTGCCCAGTGACAGGATCAGAGGCAATGGGCACAAATTGACACACGGGAGGTTCCCTCTGGACATCAGAAACACTTTGTCACTGTGAGGGTGACCGAGCACTGGCACAGGCTGCCCAGGGAGGTGGTGGAGTCTCCATCCTTGGAGATACTCAGAAGCCATCTGGGCATGGTCCTGGGCACCCAGCTGTGTGTGTCCCTGCTTGAACAGGGGGGTTGGACCAGATGACCTCCAGAGGTCCCTGCCAACCTCAACTGTTCTGGGATTCTGTGGTTTTGTGAAAGTTAGTGTTTTTAAAGGTACTTAGAACTGTAACTGCAGCATTTACAAGGCCACCATTCTTGATAAAATGTACTTCATTCACACTGTTCCTGAGAGAAACAGGTTATTTATTTTTTTCTAAGGAAGCTGATTAATATGCCATGCAAAACACAACATCATCAGTGGAGTTTTCTGTAATAGAAGAAACACAATTGTTAAGACTTTCTATTTCCTTAAGGCAGTGTAAAGGAAGTTACATATCTGTTTTGTAGGAGTCATTATACGGAGCTGAAACTTAAGATACAGGACAATAAAAAATTCAAATCAGAGGTATTCATGTAAGATGTGAATGGGATTTTATTTTAATTCAAAGGCAAGGGGCGCAAGTTAGAGTTGGGATCAGAGTCAAGAACAACTCCATGTGTTCTGCCTTTACCTTCAGTGAAGCACGAACATGGACTACTATGCAAACCAAGTTAAACTGAAAATTAATCAATGATAGTTGTTCTGGATTTATAAACAGATGCAGAATGGAATTTGGTCCTTACACTACTATTACAGCTGGTAAGAAAGACATCAGGTCTGTAACTCCTGTCAGATGACCATTTTGTGTTCTGTTCAATGCTAGTTTAGATTAAAAAAATGAAAAGTTCTATTTTGATTAGTTTTTTGGTTACCCTTACCTAAAGCAATGGTTAATCTTGACATAAATAACAGAGCTACTAATTGTACCTGGTAAAAAATTTGGATGCGTTGAACTAAAGGCTCTTGCACAAAATGAAAGAGTATTCTTGGCGTTACCTGTCGCAGTAACTCCTCCTGACGCATCCTAATTCGCTCCCTCTCCATCTGGATTCTCTGGAGCCTTAACTTCTGCTGCTGCTGTTGCTGTGTGGTCAGTGCACTGGGCAGGTTCAACAGCCCTGGCTGTGGAGTCTGGGGAGGACGACTCTGCTGCGACATGGCTGTGTTGGGTGTTATTTGGTGCTGGTGATTCATGACTGTGGGAAAGAAAATACATCATGGCTGGTTAAGTAGATTTGTACTTGAAGAACAGAGGACCTAGGACACACGTTGCTCAATTACAGTGAGTATAGAGTTATCAGAACTACTGTATTTGAAATGACTAACTAGTCCACCTGGCAAGATCTGGTAGTAGTACCTGCTTAATAAATGATTTTTAGTATTTCATATATGTATAAAACATGAACACTTATAATACGACAAGCATTTACATTCATCCTGCTATGTTCAAATATTTACCCAATGACATGTAGTAAATGACGTGCAAGTTTTTTTAACTGAAAATTGCTCTACACATGTGTGCCTATAATATGCAGTAAGATAGTAAAAAAGTTTTCAATCTTAACATTTTCTTTATTCACAGATCTAAATTAATTATTCTAAGAATAATTACCAGCAGAAATAATGAGCACTGTGTGTTTTCCACCGCTATGAAGGAGATGATACACACTTTTTCAGTGACATGCAGAGGGGAGATGTTCCAGTTCCAGTGAAGAAGCAAACCTTGTAGGAGGCCCTGTTCCCTGCCAGGCTGTAGCCTTCCTGTATTATCACGGATAAATCACAATCTCTGTGTACTTATCTATAAATGAGGGTTAATATTATTCTTGTGTCTCACAGAAGTGTTTTAAGCACTCCTTACCTCACAGGCACTCACACATTACGGTAATGAAAAGCAGCTTGAAAACTGTAACTGAAGAAAAAAGCGCATCTAATGAGATGCAACAAGCTCAACTGTCAGAAGTTACAAAAAGCAGCTCAATAAGAAGACATCAGAAACTTCAGGAGCTACATCTTTCCATAATTTCCTTAACGTACTTTCACTTTTTCAAAGCAGGTGAAATGCAAGGAAAAGATAATGAAACTGAATCTGTACCACATTCATAAATAAAAAAGCAAAGTAGTGAGAATCACTGCTAACTTTTATTGATAGATGTCTTTGTCTCTTTTGAACAAGCACTGTCCTTTTTTCCAAATGGCCTCAGACATTCCGTGTTTCAAGGTGCAGTCAATGTAAAGTTAGCTATCTGAGTTCACAGTATGAGAATTACAATCAATAGCAAAACAGTGTAATTACAAGTTAATTGAATCATACCAGTTTCATTATCAAACCCAGCAAAAATCTTAATCAATCTTGTACTGAAAGAACTGCCCAAACTCACTGCTGCTTTAAACAGTCATATCAGGCAAGCATCAAGTTCAATGAGTTCTTAAATGCAACCCTGTATAAAATTAATTCAAAAGGATGCCAAGTTCAGGCCTGGCATAACTCCTCTCAGAGTTACATAAGCCAGGTAAGGCTGAATTACAAATCATGGTTTCATTTGCAAACAAAAAAGGTTTAATAAATTAGGGATTAAGGTGTCACTCTGGTAATCATGCCACAAAGCTAAAATAATCATTTGGCACCTTTGACAGCAGCTATCACTTGTCCATGGACACAGCCACCCCTTCTCTCCAAAAATGTTTCCTTCTTAGTAATAGGCTTGGAAAAATCAGGAGGAAAATGAGACAGAGAGGAAACTGCATAGCCTCTGCTTGCACCTCCTTTTATTTTTGAGTAAAATGTATCCGTTCCCAGCAATGCAACCTAAAACTTTTTGTGAACCACTGAGCGAACGGTTCCTTCTTTTCCTTCCCCACCTTCAAACTTCCAGTAGAAAACACATACAGTACCTAAAGCCAGTCTGGATTACAAGTGGTAGGCAAGTACTGCTTTAAAAATTAATTGACATCTTTGCAAGGATTCTTTCACTAATGGGGCAATCGCACAATTAACAAAGTTCTTACCTTTTAACAAGAACACCCAACATACTAAAATACTCTCTAGAAGAGATAGAGTATTCTTCTGTGCAAAGGACTAAGATTTGCATCTCCCTTTTTATCTTTCACTTATTGTTCTTACCATATGAGAACTGAAATCTCAACTCAGTTCTGTGCTTCTCAGACCTGAACATATTTATGCTGCGTACATGTCTGACCTTGCAGGATACAGTACAACAAGCACTGTTAGAAGTGTGCATTGAAAGAAATGGGTTGATGATTTCGCAGCCTGGATCAAATGTATGATACCCACACAATGCAAAATGGTGAACTTAACTCACTCTGCCAGTTCCAAGTTAAATTTTTTTTCGAAAGGGTGACTTTATGCTAGCCAACTTTCTGCTAAATCAGGTACTGTCTTGTCTTGTCTTTCTGCAACTGGAATAAGGCAGGTACACAGGCATTAGGCCAGCATAAACCCTGCCCTGCTTTGACAGAAATATTTACATGTGTTCACATCAGATCTGAATCAAATTTCTCCTCTGGGTGATCCAGTACCACACAGGTCCAGCACGTAAAGGCTATGGAACCATTTGAGAGTGCAGCTACATGATATTTTAGCTTCAGTGACAAATCCAGCTCAAGAAATAATCCAAGGTAAAGGCAACGCTGCAGTAATATAATCTTTCCACCGATTCAGTTTATGTGTGGTCCACGAACAGCTGTATCCACACAAATGACATCACGCTTCCACATGAAACAAGAGTGTTGCCGTTTATCACCTCTTCCACACCCAGCTGCTTGTTCCTGCCCACATGCTACCCCTTTAGTGAGCTGGCAAAAGCATTTTTGTGGCCACACAGCAAACTAAAAATTGCCTGGGGATAAAAAGAAGGTATTTTCTGGCTAGACCAGTTCCCAGCAAGAGTAACTGGGCAGCCAGGAAAATGCTTATGTGCAAGCAATGTAGGAGTCCAGGTGGGAAAAATAAGCTGGTTCCAGGAAAGACGGACCAAAGCCAGCACTGCTCAGTAACTTTTCAGTAGTAAAAACCCAGAAAGGTTAGCAAGCTGTAGCGCTGAGAGGGGAAAGGTAGGCATGAGAGCTGGGTGCAGAAATCAAACCACTTTCATAATGGGAAAACAATATATAGAACCACATTTTAAGATGCAGTGAAGCTAGTCTTATTCACATTAAAGTAAGTAAGAAACATTGTAAGTACAATTATATAAATTATATCAGTGTAAATCTGGTGTTAAATTGCCAGGACCATAAGCACTGAGGCAGGAATTTAACTCTTCTCATATGCATAAGCATGTGCTTAAATTTTTGGCATGTCAATGGTCAAGTGAATAGAACAACCATGCTAAGAATCCAGGCTGGCTGAAGGATTATCACAATACAGTAAGTTCTCCATAAGAAAATTGCTTTCATCTAAGCAGCACATGCAAATGATAGAACCAGGCAAAGTTAAGTAAAGATGAATACCCTGTACGGTGTGTCTGGGATACACTCAGGGCAAGGGCGTGAGTTGTAGTGCTATTTATCAAGGCTATTTGTTGCCTTTGCAATATAAAATACTCCCTTCTTCATCATCTGTACCCATGTGGTATCACAGCTGAAATTATACATGCAAGAAGGCAAAGAACAAGACATTATGAAAATGCTGAGGAATACTTCTCCTTGAGCGATGGTCCCCAATAACCCTCCAAGTAATTTCTTCTCATGGGGACAGACAGAGTATTTTGGTCCAATGAACTCTGTATCTTGGAGTAAATTACTTTTCTTTGAAGCAGTATCATCCATAGTTACATACCATCAAAGAACTACAGGAAGAGCAGTACAATGAGTAAAGAAAGCATTCCCACTCCTTGACATCAGGAGTATAGAAATTACATCACACTAAATCTAAAAATTAAGTATGCCACAAGTATGTGATCATGTTTCTAAGAAACAACAAAAATCCATTCTACTTGCAAAAAAAAAGTTATTTACATCATCTGGGTTTGATGATGTAAAGCTATAGCTACGGCAAAGTTTTACAAGTTTCAGTGCAGGAGATGCACAGGAGGCAAAGAAATAGGTAGGAGCCATCCTCAGCCAATTCCACCACCTGCACTGTTTGGCTTGGCTCCTCTTTCAGTCAGTGCCTTTCTCCTCAGAGGTCTGTAGGACTAAATCTCGGGACACAGGTCCACAGAAAAATACATCTGTTCAAAACTACTGCTAATCGGAATGGCTTTTAAAGAACCATTGATTTGGGTCATAGAGGCAAAGTTACTGAAGGTTATTTGAACCTGCTGACACCACGTTTTCCTCTAGCATACACTGCTTCAAGAAAATATGGGATTCAGGTAACTCTCGAGTCAGTCTGAACACCAGACACCTACTTTCATAGCAGCCCAAACCAGATAGACTCAGAAACATTACGTATAGAGGAGTCATGTATCTGTGCTTTCAAACAAGTAGATAGTTTTGTCAAGGTATCTGGATAGAGTATGTTTACAATAAAGTCTAACTTAAAATGGAACATTAAATTGATATGGTGATAAAATCAATTTTTAAGTATCATTCAAAACCAATTTATAAATACATAGATGCTAAGGCTCAGGTTTTGATTCCACCAACTGCCTAACAGCATCATTCCACTTGAATTATTCTTGAGTGCACTCACAATAATGTCCCATAAGCAAATTTAGGACATACATCGTCTACTTTTGTGAAATCAAATCTAGTTTTGGGGCATGTGCATGCACGCATATAACGCACATTAAGTTAATCTAACCTAGCTCAAAACAAACATTAACTGGAAATAAAAATAGTATAAAACACAAGACTGTTAGGTGATTCATTTTTGTATCTATTATAGAAAACAAAATTAAACCAAAAACTGGGGCATTCTGCAGCACTTCCCACAACAAGTGCTGCATTCAGCTGCTCTAAAAATATACCCTCAGGGTCAAAACATTACACGTACAGTAATAAAAGAGCTGACTCTGGGAACTAGCTGAGGAGTAATTAAATCATGGCAGATTTGCAAGTACTCTTTTGCATAGGTTCCACTGAAAGGCACTCAAATAATTATGAGCAAGCCTTCAGTTAATGTGTTAAGTTTTAGGGCTTTTCTATACCAGCAGTTCACATGTGATGGCATGTGGAACGTGTTCTCTGCAAAGCAGCCTGTCCAAATGGTCCTCCAGACTGTTGAAAAGCAATGCCCATCAGGTTCCTGGGGGCTACTGAAGCCTGGGCCATATGAAAAGCAGCATCTCAGCTCCAGTTTGAAACACTCCCAGAGGATAAACCACAAGGCCAAAGACATGCTGTGCACAGAAGATGAAGTGCTTGGCCCTCTTCCCCTCAGTCAACAGCCACCCTGAAGCCACTACCACTTTCAGCACAGTTCTTGGCCCATGTTAGGCAATCTGGACACTAAAAAACTCCATACAGTTTGCGCACTAGCAAATATCCATAGCAGCAGATAAATGCTTCATATGTGTAATCCCACATGTATGAAGAGTCCCTGATTCAAGACAGGAAACATTCATGGAAAGCATGACCATGGCTCTCAGGAAAACACTGTAACTGATAGCAAAATGTCTTCAAGTACCATGAATGAAATGAAAACAGTAACAGCCAGTAGTCCTGAACAGGAGTCCTGGCTCCAGCTAAAGGAGTGGTGAATTAAGGAACAGACAGGCTGACTGAGAACGTAGTCTGGTAAGCACAGAAAGATACTGGTGAAAATTCCCAGATTGTAAACAGTCAAAAGACTGTGAGGTAAAGAAATACTTAAAATTTTTGGCACTAGAGATGTTCTTGGGCATCTCATAGTGTTGTGTAAATGTAGTGATTGTAGGTATCAGTCATTTTCAGTGAAGAAGTTTGCAATTGCACAAGCAAGTCCAGTACTTCTGATATTAAGCAATCCAAAGACACCGTATGGGTTCCCAATTTACCCAAGACAAAAGTTCTTCCTGTTTATGATGCTAAGAATAGCATCCAGCATTGACATCCTCCACATAAGCCAGGAGTGAAATACAGTGAATTTTCCAAGTATTACAAGGTTTGTTCAGAGTGCAATTAGTTTAATTACTTACGCAGATCAGTACTAGCTGCATCTAATGTGTGGATTAGTCCTGTGCTACATCCAGGGCCAGTGTGTATCTAGAGGCAGCTTTATTACCTGCAGGTGGTGCAAAGCCCATGCTAATAAATCATTCTAGACCTCGTGGAAAGCATGCAGGTATATCTAAACATCTTTGACACATGCTTCCAGAATCTAAGCCCCCATGCAGGCAGTCACTCAATTCCTCCCCTGCCAGCAGGATGAGGAAGAGAACTGGAAAACCAAAACCAAGAAAAACTTGTGGGCTGAGATAGAGAAAGTTTAATAAGTGAGGCAAAGCTATGCACACAAGCAAAGCAAAATGATTTATTCACGAGTTCCCATCAGCGGGCAGATGTTCAGCCACTTTCTGGCAAGCAGGTACTCAGTACATGTGAGGGTTGCTTCGGAAGACAAATGCCATAACCATGAATGCCTCCCCTTCCTCATCCTTTCCTTGACCTTTTACTGCTGAGCATGGCATCATATGGTATGGAATATCCCCTTAGGTAATTCAGATCAGCTGACTCGGCAGCGTCACCTCCCAATTTCTTGCGAACCCCCAGCCTGCTTGCAGTGTGGAGGGGAAACAGTGGGAAAAACCAGAAAGCCTCAACACTCTGCAAGCTCTGCTCAGGTATAGCCAAACCACTGGTGTGTTATCAACATGGTTTTAGTCACAGACCCAAAACACAGCACCATAGGGGCTGCTACAAAATCAACTCCATCCCAGCCAAACCCAGTACAAACGCAGGGTGAGTGCATAGCACTTGTATAGTAAACTAAATTTTTCTGTAAATTATTGGACTTTCTGTTCAGGTGCAGTACAACTGATCTGATGTACACTTTCAGTTGTACAGTTGATGTACAACCTTTCAGTCAGGATGCCAGAAACTAGTAATTCAAAACTAATACTAAAAAAATCCTTTAGCTCTATCTGAATTCAAGTCTGGGTAAAAAAGGAAACCACATCTGGAGGCAACTGGACATACTGTAGCTCCACCGAGCTGGCTTCTCTGCTGGAGAAGAGACTGCAGAAGTTTTCTAATGTCTCAAACTTTCTGACTGCACAGAGAGACTATGGCAAGGTACATCTGGGAATAAACCAAAATACACTAGCGAGTGATTTCTATTTTGCTACATATGAAAAGTAACTCCATCCCATACCAATCTCAGTACACAGAACATCTTTACACACTGTAAAGTCAAAGGATCTGCTCATATTGGTCCTGTGTATGCTTCTCCATGTTTCATGACAGAAAATGTGATTGTTTCCTTTCACTGTGGCAAACAATATGGACGTTTCCGATGTATGTAGTCCTGGAATGATACAATTAATATGACTGTACCTTCCACAAAGTAAATTAAAATTAAGGTTCAGATTTGCTGGAAATCTTTTGCGTGACCTGTTTTTTGTTGAAAATCATTACATAATTTTTCCTCATCTATGCTTGCAAAAATGATGCTGAAGTTTACAAATCTGTACAAATGAAATCACTGTCCTAGACGGGACAATTCCAAAAGAAAGTCTGAATATCTGATTCTTGCTATTATTGACCTCTAGTTTATACATCAATTGATAAGGAAGTGTGTTTTTACAGGTAATTACCTGCATCTTTCCAGACATTTTCTTTACAGAATCAACACCATTAAAATCTGTGGCCACATTTGTCTCCCATATAACTGTGTCAACACTTATCACTTAGAACTATTTCCCTCTTTTTTCTCTAGCCTCCTCCTCCCCCCCATTTTCTATGCACCACACTCTATGTAGTATCAGGTAGGTTTTATCCTGTAAGGTTATCTAGTTGGGCAAAAACTGGCATCCAGGAATAACTCTAGTCTCCTCAAAATCAGTGTGGAAAAGTATGATGATATGGTTATTACAGAACCAAGACTTCTCACTGCTTTTTCACTTTCCACTGTGTGAGTTCTTCAAATAACAAGAAAAAAAATCGAATAAACAGTACATTGCTTTTCTTAAGGGTGGATCTACAATGATATGCATGGAGAAAACAGGAAAATATAGTACCTGAAATACCTTTAGGCATGTTTGATATGTCTGATATTGTCTAGATTTCAAATAATAGTGAATCTTTAAATATACTAGTCGGAATGAAAAGAATCCAAACAATGGAAAAATTACCCCTGTGGTATGTACTTAAGCTTAGTTTGAGGGAAGTTTTCTACCTAGCTGCTTTTCCAGAACTAGTCAGCTGAACCAGAGCTGAACTCTGTACTGAACAGTCCAGTAACACTGTTTTTGAATATAGCTGGTAACTCTTTGTCACTAAAGGTTTGAATGAGCCCAGTGAAGTCAAAGGGAAGTCTTGTGTCAACTCCAGTGAGCAACTTAACACTACAATGACATTCTACAAACTCTGTTCCTTATGATATGATCATGTGGCACATCTGTTGTGCCGTTTATGCAATTTTATTAAAGCCTGCTATTATTTTGAATTCTGAATTTGTGTTTGAATGCTATGAGGAACATAATGGAGTTTGGGTTAAAAAAGAAAAACCTGCAGTTCATGCTCCAGCTAGACTACCCAATATGAATACTGATTTCAGTACAATTGCACTCATCTAAGAAATCAGTAACACTACTTTAACAACACTTTTCAGCTTGTGGTCTAGGGAGCCTTAGGACCTCTAGGCTGTTTTTGAGAGATCAAAAGTTAACTAGGGAAAATCGACTGGTCTTCAGTAAGCTTAAATTCACTAGGCAGGGTTTGGTGCTCCCAGTCTAACATTTCTAAGGTTCTGCAAACTAAGGAAAAATATAAAAAGCTCAAATCTACCACTCTATGGTAAAGGAGATTAGATATAACATAGCAGGTGAAAAGCATTCACCATTCTAGCAGACAGACTCAGGGTGGCCTTGAGTTCAGTTCTCTTGGGGAGAAACAAATTTATTTTGCAAAATGAAGTAAGTCTCTTCAATAAACAGCCATTACACAATTTTCCAGCTCAAATGAAAGCAAGTAAAAATGTGGAGCTAAGTTCCAAACCTAGAGTATGTGGCCACAGTTCCATTGCAGTCCATGGAATTACAACTATTTAGTTCACATCTCAAATTAGACCTATGTAATTTTCTTCTTCCAGTTAGATGAAAAATGAAAAAAATTCTTTTATTGCTTTTGTTTGCTTTTAAATTAATAACAATATTCTAGTGAACTAGGTTTTCTGACATCGTAGGAGACCTTTCTGTTGATGACTTTGCTGGACATACACCAAGCAAGGATTATCCGTTGGGCAAGAGACTCTGCAAGTTGCAGAAGCCAAAACATGCGAGTGTAAACTGTTTCTGACATATGCGTTGAACTGACTGTACCAACTTTTATTATTTTAGTGTCAGAAGTGTCTGGAAGCAACTGTGGATTTTTTTCTCTACTCTGTTTATAGGCAGCCCAGAGCCTAATTCATATGAACTGGCCAGCGTCAGGTGTCACGCAACACAGGCTGATGAAAAACAAATGTCTATAGAGGTTAAAAAAAAAAGAACGAAGAACGAACCCAGCCATATTACAGTTTTGACTTAGTCACGACATTGTGAAGAAAAAAAGACTAGGCTCCCCTCCTTTTCTCTCTCCGCTTCTGCCAACAAAGAACTGCTTGTTTCACTTATTTCCCAGAAACAGCATTAGCCTTCCAACAAGGTCAGCAAAAAATGCTGCTTTTCAGTTCTGGTGCATTTTGTTCCAAAAATCTGTAAAGTATTAAACCAAAAAGTTGTACTATCCCAGTACACAGAGACTCCTTTATTCAGATTTCTGGGCTGAAAATAGCTATACAGAAATTTCTCAACAGTTTCAACTATTATGTTAAGTTCTGTGATACTCACATTTAACTAATCTTTCCTCTCTTCAATGATTCAAGCGTAAAAAAAACCCAAATGAACAACCTGCAGGTGCAGCATCAAAGCTATGATTTAGCAGGAAGTAATTTAAAAGATTAGAGATCTACTCTGTAAGCACTTTTAACAATAAATCAGTAACAACAAATAACAGTGGGGGCTGCTTGATTGGAGAGGCAGCTTTAATGCTAATGACCAATTACTGATGACCTTTATTATTTAAAATATTTATTAAATTATTTTTACTTTTTTTTCATGCAATCTTCAGCTTTTGTATTTAATTCACTTTTAAACTATGAAAATGACACTCCACTCTTGCAGTCACACATGCTTGGATTCCTAACTTTGAAGGGAAATGCTCACCCCAATAGGCTCATCTTTATGTTAAAATTAAAAATGATTACATTTTCAAACAATACCAACTTCTCTTCTGAACACATCGATCATTAACATTTCGGATTTACTAGATAGTCAGTTGCTGGTTTAAAGGTGTGTGCCCTTTGAGATATCTGGATTTAATTTACCTGATACCAAAGTTAATTCTTATTAGCCTCTGGAACTATTAGCCACTGTCCTTGAAACATAAATAAATTACTTTTTTAGAGCTTTTAATTGCAAGTAACAAAAAAAAAACCCAGAAAGGTTCTTTTCCAGAGCTGTGTCATAAAACTCTCATTCCCACAGAATGTCCAACTCCTCTACAATGCTTTCAGCTCTCCTGTAAGTATCATTTCATTAATCACAAGCAGGTGCCAAAATTATTCACATTGACCACAACTGAATTGTGTCTGCTTCTTTCAGGATATCCAGTAATTAAAAATTACCTGGAACAGGAAGCCTTTCCACTGTGTAGGTGCTGTGAGGGTATGGGCTACACCAAGGGAAAAACATGTTCCTCTCAATGGTACATATTTGTAGCCAAATTTCCAGCCAATGCAAACCAAGCCTTGCAAAATGTAGACCATTTCATGTATGTTAATTATCACTAAAATACATACCGCCTGTGTTTAAACACTTCGGGAATTTCTGCGTTCTTATCTCCAGAGACTCACTTTGACACAGTAACCAAAACTGCATTTTATCATCCTCAAACAATAGTAGCTACACCTTTTATCATGGCAGGATATGGAAACTTTGGTTCATGTGTTTATTGCTCTTAAACAGGATTATTGCATTGTTTTATTGGTTGGATTTCCTGGCTGATTAAAAAAAATGAAAGCACAGGCAAAGTGCCATAACCCCCAGTTCTATCCAGACACAATTAAATTACCATTAGCCATACAACTGTAAGCTTTTTAGATTCATGGATGAATTTCTGTAACACAGTCAATTGTTGGTGTAAGAACTCTCCATGTTAAATTCTATTGTGGAACACATAATGTCTTTCACCTTAGACAACCGGTGCATTTAATAGTTAAAACTATCCTGCTTGTATCACTTGGGTCATGCCTGCTGGTGGATCTTGATAGAGTAAGCCTCTAAGGTAAGGAGCTTTCTCTTCTTTGGTGGTGGTGGTGGGGAAATTAAAGATCAAATAGTTCTTCATCTGGAGTTGGACAAAATAACCTAATATGGTTGAACCCTCAGGAGCAATGCATACACTCACCCTAAACAAATTAACATCGGGCTTTCCACTGATTTATGCCTGAACTGCTTGATCTATAAAATGGAGATAAGTATTACCAGCTTCTACCACAGATGTGCCATGATGTTTTATTTTTCTTATACTCTGTATTTACACATGCTCTCATCAGGTGAAAGTACAGGTCTCAAGTGCAAACAAAATTATATCTACCACCCTCACCCAGGAAGAACTCTGCCAGAAATTGTTCTCTATTCTTAAGTGTGTATTACACGTTCTGAAACTCCACCACCTAGTGTAGATGACACAACACTCATTTTCTTTGTGGCGCCAGTCTCCTACCTGATGAAAGCATGTGAATTGCACCAGGACCCTCTAATTTGTCACAAAGGTTTTCAAGACCTGATTGCATAAAGCAAGCCTCGAGCAACCTGGTCTGATCTCATAGCTGACCCTGCTCTGAGCAGAAGGTTGGATTAGAGATCTCCCAAGGCCTCTTTCCACTTGCATTATTCTGTGATGGCTACAACCTTAAATTTTGCAAGGCCCCAACTCTCAACCATGTGTGGAAACTCACCTAGCTTCTTTCCTTAACTCAGAATAGGCATCCTTACCTTTGCAAGCTCATAACATTATTACTTACCTTCTAGCAGCTGTCCCTCAATTCAGGACATCTAAATGAGTTCAGTTTCTTGTAATACCTCTTTGAGGATACCAGTTACCTGCTAGTGAGCAGATAACTGATAAAAAGCCAGCAGCACAGAGATAAATTAAGACATTCTGCTCCAGATACAGATAGAGTACTGAATGCAGGAAGCCTCAGGAATTATAATGTTAAACAACTTTATGATTTTTTTTCTGCAACTATAGATATTAATGAATTCATCTTGACAGAACCTGAGAGAACATACAGTTATGAGGGATTATGTCAGTGTTCAGAATTAAGAGTGATCCGGGTACATTTTCTGAAGGCAAGATTAGCTGGGCCAATAGACACTACGCACTAAGATAGTAATTTACAAGTTATGAAATTATCAAGTTATCAACCATCATCATAGAACAGCCCAGGTTAGAAGGAACCTCAAAGGATCACCTTGTCCAAACTTACATGGAAAATAATAGATTATGAGGGAAAAACGGTAAGACATGGGCAAGAGATGGCTCAGATCTAATGCATAAGGGATCTACACAGACATAGCTCTGCTCATCTCTTTGCTTCACTCCTCGTCACTTCTTCCCTGACAGCCAGCTCATACATGACTGCAGCTTTCAAAAGCCTTTCCTCCCATCAGTCACATCTCTAGGCAAAGGCTGAGGAGTCACACAAGTTCTCTTGTATAACAGAATTGGTAAATGCAAAGTGGTAAAATCAGGTGTGCATTTCTGTTGTTGATGATGGACTGCCCACTGTGAATGGAGAGGCAAGGATTGCCTTAGTGCTTGGTAGCCAGGCATTAAGCAGCATCAGGGATGTCCAGTCTGGTTGGGCTTTGGTGAGCTTAGTTAGACCAAACACACATTTTAACAACAGTTTCTAATTAAGATACATTGAAAGCCCCTATCCATGCCCAAATAAACTCAAAGGCATTTTACAAAGTGGCAGAGTGCCCAAAACTCTCAAACCGCCAAACTCTGGGCATTACTTAACACACAGCTTAGTCACTCATACAGGACTCAGAATAACTGGGCCTTGCAGTCTGCAACTGGTATTTGCTGTAAGGCCTAAATTCTACAACTGACTGTACCTGATGTGTACCGCTTTGCACCGAAGTTCCTCTGAGTTTTTCTGCAGATAGAGTCTGCTCTTTTTGTGAGAGCTTTTTAAGGAAGTCATGCATTTAAATTCAAGCTAATTTGTATAGAGAACATGAATACTATCAGAGGATTTTATCATTTTATGTCAAAGTAAGTTGCAATCTGTTAAACTTGAAAAACATTAAATGAAGAGCAGATTGTGCTCACCAACTGGATGAAGAGTACAATCACAAAAGAAATGTCTTTAAAACAGTTTGAAGGAAGCAGGATGAAAGTAACAATGGTTTTGAGTGTTGCATAACGTAGAATAGAGAAAGACTACAAAACAACCAGCATTTAATTAAACATTTTTGCAAAAGAAACTTTTATAAGGATCTAATTTTTCCCCTAATCTTGTCACACATAGCCAAAAAACATACTCTACAATCTTCTTACACCAGTGACTGCCATTAAGGTAGAACAGCTTCCCTAAGTTGGACTTAGGCACTTCCAGAGAACAAGTTAGTCATTTACATTGGGCAGTAGTTTGATCATTAGCTTAGATGCACTGCTCTTTCCTTCCTTTCATGCACAGGAATTCCATGCAGCTTGGTCTCCTAATTCAGTGACCTAGGCTAGATGCCTAAAATAAGGGTGCACAAACACCCCTCATCCCACATATGATCTTTGATTCTACCACAATAACGGAGTTGACTGGCAATAGATAGTTAACACTTTACCAATCAGCTGAAAAAGACTGTGTTTCAGAGTGGGCAGAAAACTAATACACGTGTAGATTCAGCACCAAATTAAGTAGGATTTATGAAACACTTATGAAGATGCAAGGAAGACAGCGTTTCTGGTTGTCTTCAGTCAGATGCTGATCATTTTGCATCCCAACAACAAAATATGTAGTTAAAAGATTCCTGTTAATGTTGTCCTTTCCTTAGTATATTCATCTACAAACTGCCTTAGAAGAACAATGGTAAAATATTTAGAAAAAGCAGACCGAACAAGTCTAACCTGCAACAATACGCTTTCAATCTGTGGGACAGATTTCCCCTTTCATTCATGAAACTTCACTGAATTTTGTGGTGGTGTGTAAGTGAGCATAGAAACCTGCCTAGCATGTATTAGTTTTTCTGTAAATTTAACAAGATGCATCAAAGGAAGAAATACCTTCAGATGCCTTTGTTACATAACATTTAAAAGCAATGCTTTAAATGTTAGTGAAACACTGCTGAAGTATTAAGACAACCAGTGTGTGTAGCTCATATATAGACAATATAAAACCACAGTAAGAAGAAAGGTAGAAAAATACAGCAGATTTTGCAAGGTACATCTGCTGACTTCAATAAACTTTCACTATATGTTTCTTTCTGTCTCAAGCATAGGCATACTATGATTTGGTATCACTTAGTCACACTCTGTGATTTTGATAGAGTATCTGTAAGTGCCTTTTGTACACTTCCCAGCAAATATTGCTGAAAGTTTATAAATGAAAGCAACGAGCTGTACAGAACAGACCATATTTTCCATCTCTTATAAGAAGCATAGCAAGGAAAACACATGTGTTAGTAATTGGAAGTGCAGACCAGTATGCAGACCTGGAATACTTAAATCCTTTTCTTTTAAGTGGCACATCTTCAAAAGAAAAACTTCTTTTAATTCCTACAGTACCAAAAAACGCTAAGGCAAAAGACAGATGCATAGACTTAATTTGCTAAAAAGTTACAAAATAATGGCCAGAAGCATGGCTTAACTTGGCATCCAGTTTCCATTTCTCCTCTGATGTCTGTAAGATGTTGGCACAATCAATTCTGGCTCAGGGGTCTGACTGCCAGACCAACAAATCGCTCACTTCAATGTCTGAGCCGGCCCAAGAAAGCAGGTTTAGCAGTAACACTGTTAGCATCACAAAAGAGCAGAAAGGCTTTTCCTTTTGGCCAAGGTAATTTCAAAATAGAGACATTCTACTTTAGTACTGAAAACTGCACTCACTATTTTAAACTGTCACATGAAGTATTCAGCAGCTACTGTATTCTGTTCAGTTAACTGCCATCTTGTCATTTCTGTGTGTGTATATATCTGTGTATATACATACACACAGTTTCTAGATTAAATCTTTTAAAATATCTTTTTAAATAAAAGTGTGTTCACACTTGGTGTGTTCAAACGGGTGGATTGGAAAATCAAGGACTATGATGCTGAATTTAATAATATGGTGATGAAAGTGCTACTCAGCTGTGCAAACAGATTTGCTTGCTCCCAAAGTGTCACAGCATGCCTTTTGAAAGCCACCAGAATGAGAAAAAGTTCACCAAAACATACCAACAAAATATTTTCTCAATTAAAGAAATATGTACACTGTGGAAATTTTTGCATACTATTTCTACTGGGCTAATTTTTAGGAAATTCAGTCACAGATCTGAACCACCATGCCAAGCACTGTATAAACACCTACCAGAAAGTGGAACCTCATCTATAAATGTGAAGGGTATTGAATGAAATATGGTCTGTGTTTGATGTGATAGATTTTGAAGTCCGTGGAAATTCCCCTGTTGGGCACCTGAAGTCCCTTCAAGAACAGACTCCTAATTAGATATATGCTTTTATTTCTAATCCTTTATAGCCTGAGAAAGTTCCTCCTCTAAAATTCAGTATACAAGTATTTCAGTACAGGATTTGGCTTTTGACAAACTGGGGGGAAAAGCTTGCTGTACACTGTCCTGATTTATGGTACCTCCTTTGTTTTTTAATTAGAGAGAATGTAACAGATGTCAGCATAAGCTGAGGAGCTGGTATGAACAAAAAACCCCACTGTCCTATTCTTACCTCTTGGCCATTTCAGAATTGCTATAAACAGATTGACCTAAACGCAGCTGTGGTTTGAAGTAACATGCGCAGAGCAATTGTTAGTTTTACCATGCAGTATGACACGCTGCAGTACACCCTAACCTTTTGGATTTTACTCAGGTTTCTTCTTCAGATATCCATTCTCATGATACAATTTGCTACTGTCTGCTAAACCACATAATGTAACCAACACCTTTTACTGAATATATTCAAGCAGGGCAGTTATTGAGAGAAAGGTAGAAGAAAGAACTGGAGTTACTGACCTCAAGCGACTGCCTAGGTGTTTACTGTAAATTTAAGACAAAAGTAAATATGTATATTGCATTACTGCTGTTAGTGACTATTGGCAGCCAAATGTTTACCATTTTCTTGGTATGTGAAGAGACGGCCCTGATGAACCACACTGCAAATGAATAATCAAGAAATCATGAGACCAACTTACCAAAAATTAACCTGAACAAGAATCTGGTCTGTGTTTTTAAGACTACCTATTTGACAAAGTTTTGTGGTCTTGAGCCTGTAAGCTGACCTACCTGTTCCTCATTTTCTTGAGTGGTAGAAAAGTTAGAACTGGAGAACAGAAATATTAGGGATTATTTATGATTCTCAATTGTATATGAAAATGTTTTCTTCCATTTACATCTTTTCTTTAAAACTTTCAGAGTTTTCACAGCTTTGTTTTCACTAAGGCTTATACCTGGCAAAATCAGAGCAACATAAGTTGACGCTTAAATCTAAGCTTGAAGTGCTAAACATGAACAGCAATGAAAGCACACCAATTATCGAGTGTCTTTAGGGAGTTCATACTGCAAAGTAGACTACTTAGTATTTTGCAAGTAGCTTCCAGTGCAGAACCTAACTATGCAAAAAAACTCCAACCACCATAAACAAACAAACAAGCGAACCAGCTACAACCTCTGACCTGAGGACACAGGAAAGACTGCAGACATTATCTAACAGCACTTGGCACAGTAAGCTTTGAAAGTTATATGGTGGGCTTGTAGAGGTTTTATACCACCTCTGAATGAAAAAGCACAGGAAGAGCTTATTTTTCTATGTTCAATACTATATTAAAAATTTGTCACAGAGGCTCTAAAATAAAATGCATGAGATGTTATAAATTCACCTCCAACAGTACAAATTCACCTGCCGCCATCTCTGCATAGGGAAAAATAAGAAAAGGAAGTGGGGAACATACTGTTAGGCCTGACAGCAGAATCAGAGCTACCCTTCTTGAAGCAAAAATTACTTTGGCAAACAAATTAGTAAAAGGTGGCTCTCCTCTCTCTCTTGTATTTTCACCACAAACATGACATTCAGTACTCACCAAGATTTGGCTGAGACATTGCCATAGACCTCTGTGGTATTGGTGTGGAAGTAGCTGCAGGATGGTGGCTCATGTGATTCAGCGGTTGGTTCATGGTTTTTCGAGGATCTTGCCATGTTGTAATTTTTTCTATGTGACTGAGAAAGAAAAGATAAAACACAAGCTTAACACAAAATACCCACGTATATTATATAAATAGTTAGGCATAATGTCAAGAAAGTCCTATTTGCTTTTCTTATCCCACATCTTTCTACCCTCTCATCTCACCATCACCCATTTGAAATTATCTATCATCTTGTCATTTATTTCTTCTTCTGATCTTCGGCCCCTGACATTCTAACTTTTTATGCACTACCGGTGAATAATTACTTTTACTTGAACAATTCTATTATGATACTGAAAACCTGTAATACACAGTCATCTTCCAGATTATTTAATGGCCCAAAAGTTATTTACTCCTGTCCTATAGTCTTTTTCTATATACTGAAATATATGGCCATTCTTCATTCAGCAATATATGTCATTTTAATGAGTTTTGAAAAGAGAAGTATTTGTCTTGCCAAATCCAACTGCTTTGTTCCTTACCACAGCATGAAAACTAGTCTGTCTGTACATCTCCAAGAATATCAAAATATACTCTCATTACCAAAAGGCGCAGATTATGCCCTCATGACTCATGTGTAATCACCAATTTCTCTGTAAAGGCACCAACAGATTTTATTGCAATGTAGTCAATGTAGGTCAACAGTGTATCTACCATCCTAGTATGTAAACAGTCACGTACCTATATTACCCTGAAAACTGTGGAGTGGGGCATAAATCTGCATGAGATTTTACTGTGAGATAAGTATGAAGTGTGATCTCTGTAAAATATTTTTAGCCACAGAATACAGTGGTGAAGGAACTGTGGTTTTGTTGCAACTGAAGGTTTTCATTGAAATGCATCAGTTTTGAAAGAAACTTATCAGGACCAGGATTTTAAGGATCAGCATGTAATTCTATTTGAAACAAGAAAAAAAGGAACTGTCTTAAAGCAGTCAATAGCCTGGTATCTACCTAGGGACTGGCTGGTTCCACGTCCAGCTTTCTGCCCAACTCACTAACCAGGCTACTGATTGCCACCTGGACTTGGATGGGTTTTCCTCTATTAGTTTTTTGCTAGAAAACTTTGAGACAGAGGGACCTTTAAGAAGAGCATGCCAAGAAGGGTAAAAATTTAAATATTCTGTGTCTGGAAAACCATTCCAATACACCTTTCACAAAAGCACAGTCTAACATCGCCTTTACTGAACCCCGTCTCAAACTCATCATTGCTACTTTGACCTATGTCATTAGCATTGCCATTACTGCTGTGACCACTCCACACCTTCAGACCCAGCTGATCACCAGCACTATTTCACAAGCAAGTTTCCATCTATTGTGATGTTACCACATCCAAGCTCTTTACAGTAAGTCTCTCATATTACCAAAAATTGTGTGAGTTATGAGCAAGAAAAAAAAAAACAACAACCTGAACCATTTTTTAAAGAACGGAAAAAAGCGACACTGTCTTTATTTAGTCCATAGCCATCTTCTTTTCCTAACATTTTATATTTAATGTACGGTTCCAAAACTGTAACAAAGATCACACTTTCACTTTGATGCTTGCTGAAACTCAGCCTCTAAGCCGTCGAGTCACTTCCTTTCTTCATAGCTTCTAGAATATTTGTTTGTTGTTGTTCACGATGAAATCACGCACCATTGCTTCTCCCTAGCATTAAAACACTTTATTCTCTCCTCATGGGAAACCTTTACTGTATTTTAGCTTTTCTTCTTTTTACTCTTACTTCTCAAGTATAAGAATTCTTGTATCCAGATCAGTTAAATGATCTTTTTCCAAAATTAAGAAATGACATTCTGAATGAAAGACGCTGCTATAGCAGTAAATTGGGCAACGTTTTCTGTTAAGTCCTAATGGTGCCTAAATGCGATGAAAAGCATTTTTATTTAAAGTTCCATTTTTTTGTTTCTCTGGCACTGTAATTCAAATAAAGAAGTTACACTTAATCAAAGCTATGAATTTTAGCATACCAACGTATAATAGAAAAGATTTTTCCCCAAATAGTAAAAAACATGTTTTTAAGCATGAGCTTTAGTGATTAAGTAAATACTGCCTTGATGAAGGTTCTATCAAATTCTCACTTTAAAACTTTTTTTTACATTAAAGACTGTAAAATTTAAGCAAAAAGGTTGAAATTAAATCGGGCTTTTTTCCCTGTAATGTTCACCTCTAAACACCGAAAGCACAAATTCCTCTTAAGAGAACTTGAGGCACAAGTTAAAGTATTTATGAAGTCAGTTGTACTGAGCAATCCGTAACTTGTTTGAATGTATTCCTCACTCTAACTACAAATCCCAAACCTTGAACTAGACCTGCCCGTTATGTACTATGAGCAGTAACAGGGAGCGCTCTTAACAAAAAGGCACACTGGAATACCAAAATGGTCAACTTCAAAATTATAATGTTCCTTTCAGCAGTAACATTCTCACATTTCCTGGGCATTAAAAGACAACAAAATATGATATTCCATTTTTTGATTCAGGTGAGAGCTATGAACACATGCAGCATCATGTATGTGAGTCTGTACTTAAGATTTTGAGGATCCTTCCATTTTGAAGTATTTGGGAAAAGAGAACAAGTCTATCCAGTACAGTGCTTGGTCACCCTCACAGTAAAATAGTGGTTTCTGGTGTTTGGAGGGAGCCTCCTGTGCTTCCGTTTGTGTCCATTGCCTCTGGTCCTATCAGTCAATTAGGCTGTATGTAACAGCCTGCAGTGAACCAAGCAGATGGAAGCTAATTCATGCATTTCAGTGTCCAACTGAAGTGTGTAGCACAAGACAGTCCCTGGAAAAATATTTGGTTTGTTTCAGGGAAAGAAGGACGCAAGCCTCGCAGTTCACACTGAACTACCCTCAGCACTGTCAACCGCTCATGGGTGCAGGGTTTGGCACTGGACACGGCTTTAATTCCAAAGGTGTGAAATACTACCTTCAGTCAAGAGGGCAAGCATATTTCTTCCAGAATTGTCTTCAAACCCACAAATCTCAGCAGCAAGTACCACACAAGTCTTTAAAACTGGGCAGTGGGTAGGACTTGCTGGTTTTTGTTCTCTTCTAACCTTTGGTGAGGTCCTGTTCTTTAGATTGTTGCTACAGCTACCTAATTTCCTACCCCAGTACTGCCAGCTGTTATTTCATTTATTTATTTATTATTTACTTGTGTCTTCTTGTCTGAAGGGTGGAAGATAATAACCATGTCACAGTGATGCAGCACTAACTCCAGGCATCAGCCCTGGCGATGTCACGGCTGTGTCACAGCAGATGGAACACCAGTGGTGGCTGTGTCACAGGGGAGTTGTTGGTGATGTGGGTGGCCCAGGACAGGTATGAAAAGGGCTGCGCCAGACCAGGCTGCCAGACAAGAACCAGGTGAGCAAGGGCTGAGAGGGGAGGGCAGAGGAGGGACGGGCAGGGGCTGCCCATGGTGGTGGAAGGTGGCTGCTCCTCTTTTGTGGCTTCTCCTGTCTACTACAGCCAGACATGCAGCCAGACCATGGCACATTCCTGTCCTCTCCCTCCTCCAACATTCAGCCAGAGAGCTGCCGTCGTGTTGCAGGACAGATATGATAGACCCCACCCATACCCTGTTACGGTATTATAGGGAGCTGAGAGCTCCCTACAGCCATGGAAAAGCCATGCACCCTTTTTCCCCAGATAGTCAAGGACTGGGCCACACAGGAGCTCCCGGCACCAGCCCTCACATCCAGGTCACAGTGGGGAAAACACTGGTGGTAGCCCACATTGCAGTGGGGTTGGTGACCCCTGGTTGGGCCATGATGGGTGTCTCTGTCCGTCAGGGAGACATGGGTTGAACAGCCTTGATGTGAGGCTGGGAGAGCCCTGGGCAGGAAGGCAGGGGCTGCCCCATGGCAATGGGGGTGGGGGGAGAGTTGCTCTGTTCTTTGATGCTCCTGTCTTTGACAGCCACATCCCCAGACAGGGACATGTCCAGATCACGGCACACACCCGTCTTCTCCCTCTACCACTCAGCTGGAGAGTGCTGCAAGTAACAAGGACACTGGCCTAAAGATAAGGAAACATATAGTCTGTACCCTGTTAGGGTCCTACAGGCAGCTGCAAGCTCCCCGTAGCTGTGGACAAAGGGAGCTCTGCACCACTCACCATCTCTGTATCCATCATGGTCCTACAGATAGCTGGAAGCTCTCTGCAGCTGTGGACAACAGGGGCTCCGCACCACCCACTGTCTCCATGTGAAACTTATCTCAAAATAAAGTTTGATACTTGTGGTTTTTTGCTGGTGCCAGGGCTGGAAGGCATGTCCTATGAGGAGCAGCTGAGGACATGGGGTTTGTCTCATTTGGAGAGAAGGAGGGGGATGTGGAAAGGGAGGTGTTGAGCTCTCCTCCCTGAGATCCAGGGACAGGGGGCCTGGGAATGGTTAAAAGCTGCGTCTGGGGAGCTTCAGGCTAGACATTAGGAAGCATTTCTTTACCAAGAGGGTAGTCAAACACTGGAACAACTTCCTAGAGAGCTGGCTGATACCCTATGCCTGCCAGTGGCATTTGGACAATGCCCTTAAAAACATGCTTTAATCTTTGGTCAGCCCTGAAGTGGTCTAGCAGTTGGACTAGATGGTTGTTGCACGCCCCTTCCAACTGAAATATTCTGTTCTATTCAATAGCCCAAAGATAGCCAAAACATTCGTATTTTGTTCCTGCACTACTTTCTGCTGAATGAATGGACTGTCACATGGACCTGTGGGAGCGGGTCCAGAGGAGGCCACAAAAGTGATCCGAGGGCTGGAGCACCTCTCCTATGAGGACGGGCTGAGAGAGTTGGGGTTGTTCAGCCTGGAAAAGAGAAGGCTGTAGGGAGACCTGATTGCGGCCTTTCAATACTTAAAGTGAGCCTATAGGAAAGGCAGGAACAGACTTTTTAGCAGGGCCTGTTGCAATAGGGCAAGGGGTAATGGTTTTAAACTGAAAGAGGGTCAGTTTAGACTAGCTATCAGGAGGAACTAATTTACCATGAGGGTGGTGAAACACTGGAACAGGTTGCCCAGAGAGGTGGTAGGTGCCCCATCCCTGGACACATTCAAGGTCAGGTTGGATGGGGCTCAGAGCAACCTGATCCAGTTGAAGATGTCCCTGCTCACTGCAGGGGGGTTGGACTGGATGACCTTTAAAGGTCCCTTCCAACCCAAACTATTCTATGATTCTACAATTCTATGCTCAGCAAAGAGCTCCACTTCTCTCTGTAGTCTTAAAGAGGCACACACCTTCAAGAGGTTCTGGAATATCATGTTCAGGGATGCATTGAAGACAAAGGGCCTTATCTCCTGGGGAAAATGAAATTAGGAAACCTGCCCAAGAAACTCCGATGATCAGGGAACTTCTAAAACTGAAATTTGTGAACCACTGGAGCATACGTTGGTTGCCGCAGTGTTTCTTGCTTGTTACCTTCTTTTGTACCTTTGACATTTACTTACATGTAAGCATTGAAAGGTATTAGTTTTTAACTCAAAATATTTTATAGCTAAATATCTCAATGCTGTTATTACTTTAGAAAAGCAAAAATAATCTGCTATTCTTTGCAAAACAGGTCAGCAAGTAGTGAAAGCAGACATTGATCCAAACATGGAATTTTTCATTTAGGCCTTGATACTGAAACACTGAATTCACCAATTTTGCTACAGATGCCAATAGGAAATGGATAATGCCCTTTTAATTTTGCACAGATTCACAGCATTGCAGATATTTTGGAAAA
>NW_009258951.1:1567056-1574249 GCF_000687185.1 Egretta garzetta
TGGCAGTCTGTTACAATAACTATAAATTTTTTTGTCTTGCACTTTTAATACAGGGTCATTTGATTTAGTTCATTGAAACTGTAAAAAATTTAAATCATATAGGGTTTAGGTAACAGAATTAATTAAAAATGTTCTTCAGCAATGCAGTTCATAGTGCTGACAGTAAACTTTCTCAGCAAAATCTTGTCCAAATAATGACTTTGAAAAAAACCTTAAGAACAGTACTGTGTTAATATTATCTTCAGTGTACTTTAAAAGCCAGAGAGTCAAGCAATAGTTACGCTTTTAGAAAGACATTTGGCATAGCACTCCCTGTTTCTGATCACCAAATTAGGGTGAAAAGAGCTGTAGTTCTTTCTGTAAAGTAAGTTTTCTTCCCACATTGCACCTGAGACAATTCTCCATCCCTTTCTTGTTTTTTTTTTTTTAAATATGCCCACTTAAAATGTCCTGCCTGCAAAGGATTACGAGGAAGAGCTCTGCCATTTGCTTTCCCTGTCTTGTCTTAGTTATCGACATACTGAGGCAGTCAGCATTAAGCCAGCACAAAACATGAAAAAACAGATGATCTAGAATCAATAAACAAGGAAGTATTTTCTAAGTTAATATCTTTCTAGGATGTATCTTTATTGCCTTGCAGATTTTCTCGTTTTTCATTTGAAATAAGAGTCTAAAAACACTACTAACTAGAAACACTCAAGTTTTAATAAATTCGTAAAGCCTCTTTTCACATAAAAGTCCTCATAAGAAAAGATAAAAACATTCTGCAAATTGCTTTGCAAAGCAACCAGTCATGAAACTGTAGCTGAAAACTAATACTGCTTTTGTTTAAAACCTCTTTTATCCTTTCTATGGAAAAAACAATCTGTGCTTTAATTACACATGTGAGAAGCAGGACAATGACAACCATTTAGCAATGCTTCTTAGAGAAGAGCTGAAAAATTCATCAAAAAAACGTAAGGATCGTAGACCTTAAAGAATCCAACTTCATTTAAAACAAACCAAACCACAGGAATTTTCTGTGTAAACATGATAACTTCTCAGCAGCCATAGCCAGGATCCACAAGTGGCCTTGCTTGCCCTTCTTGGTGCCACCCTGGCAGTGTACAAACATATCTTCTTCATTAAAAAACATGCAGACAGAGTGTCTGAAACAGAACCCTCAAATATGGCATTGATATTACGATTCAAGATCAAGTAATGGCTGGTTGTTACTAGAATTTATAACTATGACCACCAAACCAATTTGGATTTATCCAGTTATTAAAGAAAAGGCTGTTAAACATTAGACAATGCTTATTTAACAACTTAAGACAGTAGAATTGAAAACCCAACAATTCCCTAGAATCAGCACTAAAATTCTAAAATAAAGGGCTTGGTTTCATGCCAGAGAAGCCTCCCCCCTGCCCCGATTTCCATTTTTTATGTAATTACCCCCCCTTTATTTCTACATAGGTATCACAGAAGGTTATGTTAAACCTTTGCAGAAACAGGTACCAGTTCATTTCACTTGAAATGTATTGGATTTATACTGGGATAACATATTTTGGCCCAGTATCTTCTTATTTACACAGGAGAATAAAAGAAAATGTAGCAGTGACAGAAATTAGCATTCTTTAGATTCTGGGTATCAGAACTGACAAAATTCAATTCAGAGCAGCCTCTTTTGCCATAAAGGCCAGTGGGTAAAACATTAAACATTTACACCACATTACAGGTGGATTTCAAACACTAAAATACAGAATGCTGTCCTAAAATTCAGGACCTTCATTATCAAAATCAATTCAAAGGCAGTTACGAGTCTGCAATGACCAAATGGCTCCCATTCATAACCCTGTTACAAATGTTCAGTAATGCACAGTGCGTTGAGCAGCCAGATCACATTCAGTCACAATGAGCGTAAGAGCAGCATTTAGCTCTGGAATGTCCATAGAACCATTTTTTTTTAAAAAAAACCCTATGATACAGTCCAATGCTAGAGTAAGTCAGACTGAAGCTGCGAGTTCATGACTGGCTGAGGACAACCCAAGTCCATGTTGCTGCGGAGAGGGGAAGTCCCGCGTCCCTGGCCACGTGTTCTCATCCCTTTTCTTGGGCTGACGGTAGAGATCCCACAAGTCGTGCAGTCTGCCAGACCAGGCTAAGTAAACCCTTATGGTTAATACTAATTTCTTATTCTTTTCTGTTTTGTCGTTCTGTTTTTGCTGGACTCTCATCCAACCAGCTGTATGGTTGCATGAGGAAGGGAAAGGCAATTCAGAGCCTTAGTGGCAGAAGAGCAGCGTTTCTGACTGTGAAACCACACCTTTTTGCCCCTGTTTACTTCAACCCTGGAAAAAAATAATTTTGCTCATAGATGTGAAATTTCATTGTAATGAAGACCATTTAGCCAGCTCTGAAATGTGTCTCTGTACACAAGAAAGAAAAACACTATGGACAGAACCCTTAAATATCCTTATCTGGGATTGTATCAATCCATCTGTTTCTTGTTTTATTATTTCCAGAACTACTAATCCCAAAAGGATTTTTTTTCTTGGCATACATCACGTAGCCTAGAACAATGAGACAGAAAACAAAGCTTCAGACACAGGCAAGTCACACAGGCTAGAAATTTCGCGTTCATTGCTAAACTGCACTACATGGGTGACCCGCCTGGAAAACAGTAAAATTTTTACTTCTCCCAACGTTTGAGCTTTACACTGGTACTGGACAAAGATTAAGCATTTAACTTTCAGGATCACTGAGACAATTAGGTACAACTGTGTTAAAGCCCTGGTCTAAGTGTCCCCTAAAGGCACTGACTTGTATGCTAGTTTTACCCACTTTATCAACAGAATTATCTTGTTATAAATCACTTTACACACTTGATTCTGGTGTAGCAGCATCTATTCAGAAAGATAACCTGTTAAACGAAATCTGTCTAATAACTAATACTTAGTAAGTACCACAAAACCAGGTTGCTTTCTTTCAGACCTAAGAGCTGTATTCTGTTACTGTACGTTGCAAGTTTTCACCTCCCTTAAGAAAAAAGTGTTTTTCTCTAGTTGCTAGTTTATGCTTTTAACTTTTGCATAATTTTCTGCAAATGATGACCAATTTTCATTTTCAAAAGTTTTTCATAAAATAGCTCCAAATTTATGTAAATAATATTTTTCAATTTCCCTTGTAATTTTTACTTTCCTTTTTGCCCTAAAAGGGGAGAGGAAAATAGGAGATGGAACGTGATTTTTTGTTTAAAAATCTACATGAATAAAAAGTCCTGATCACATTTCAATACATTTTCTGTAGCAATTATTACTATACTGATTCTGCAATCAAAGATGAAGCTGAAACTGAGTGTCAGAACAATTCTGAAAAAGTGTTCTAATCTCTTAATCATTTGTTCTTTTTTTTTTATAGTTTACTATTATTATACATCTATTATTAGCTCTTTATTGCATGTCATTTTCCATTTATCATCTACACATGTTATCCAAAGAGACAGTCTAGGAGTTTGGGAGAGAATTACTGAAACAGTTTTTTGCTATGAATTTTGAAGATAAGTCTCTCCATCATATGTGTATGAATTCAAAGAGGAGGAGCCTCAAACTTTTAAGGATATCTAATCTATAATATTGAAGCTTCACTACAAAGTAGGGAGAACTGCTATGCAGAAACGTAAAGAACTTCCAAGACTTCTTTTTATAAGATTCTTATCTGAGAAATCTTCAAAAACATAACAAAGCAGCCCCAAAATACATATTCAAATTTTCACTTTCAAGTTTTTCAGAAGCATTTGTATTTCTTATTATTACCAATCCTAGTATCAGAGCAAACCATTTCTCAACAAGGACTTCATTCATAAATAAGCAGCGTAGGAAAGAAGAGACATTCATTTTAACTCCTATTTCTGCATCACAGATGAGACTGATGAGGGGTCTTCATAAAAATCCAAGAAGTTCTGAAATGAGGATTTTCAAGAATACTTAGCTGGGAGCTAATAGTGTTCTCACTGAAATCAGGGAAAGTTAAATATTTACAAGTCAAATCAGATATACCAAGTATCCATCAAGCATGACACAGAACATGCTATTATAAATGCCGCCTCCAAGCTGCCCAAATCACAGCATTCACACCCATAAAGTCCTACTCAGTAAGTGGTAAATTGTCCTAATGGTGGAGCCTCCTCAGAAAAAACTAAAGCAAAGCTTGTCTCTCAAAACTATTTTACTAGGACTTTTTGGTTCTGTTCCACCTGCTTTTTGGTTCTGTTCTACCTTAGGCTTTTGTTAAACACTCCCCATCTGGGTGCCTGCTTCCCACTTTGAAATGTCAATGTTCTTCAGAATTTGTGCTACTGCTGCGTACTGCATTTTTTAACTGCAGGCTCTAATCCCTGACTTCCACTGCAGCCTTGCCAAGACAGCTCAGTTAGTTTAAATTAGCAAGCAGCGGCATGAAGTATACTAATTCTCTTTCTGCTTGTACTAACTCCAACAACAAATGTATCTCAGTGGGTTCTATTTTCAGACTTTTTTTTTCTAGTATTAGGAAATTTCAGATCTATTCATCTAAAAAGGTTTAACAGGAATTGAAGAGAAAGAACCGATTCGAAATTTGTTATTCTGTAAGTGCACTCTCACCTGAAATAACACAAACCTAGAGTTTGGCTAACAGTGTAATACTTGTACAAGGTCCTTTATCAGGGTTTTGTCATACAGACTGAGAGAGTGGATTTTGTGACTAAGCCACATCAAAGTAGAGCTGCTTCAGGGCAAGTGGGAAGCTGATGACTCATCAGCACAAACAGCCCTCCTGTTCCGACTCATTTAACTGCTCCAAACTGGGCGACAGCTCACGCTGGGCTGGAGCACGTCCAGTCATCCGCTTCCGGCTACACCACCATTGCTGAACATTGGGAAATCTGTTTACATCTCTGCAAGCAGAGCCAAATCATTGCCCAACTTTTTCTCTATCCCTCTGTTCCTTGTAAACAAAAAAAAGGACAAAAAGGAAGCTTGTCGCCAGAGTCCACTCACAGGGCTTTGACACTGCGTGATGTGGCAGATATACTTTTATACAAGTGGAAAGTTTTTTAAATTTACGAAAATTACCTTGGGGCCACAACATCCCAGCCTATTGTGTGAACTTGCTCATGGTACTGCAGTGCAATTTCTGGTAAAACTACAGCCAGAGCCAAGCCACACAGTATTTCGGTAACCATTATCATGAAGGATCTAGCAGCAAAAGAGAAATTGTGTGTCAGCCTTCAGTGCCTTAGAGACTTACTTTAAAACATGCTGGTATAAAAGAGTTTATTGACAAACCAGAGATGCTCCCAGTAACTACAGGAACAGCTTCTCCCCTCCTGCCCAGCCAGTGGCTTTGGGCACACTCTCAAGGAGGGCTCCCCCTCACAAAGCAATGTGGGTTTTCTCCCCTCAGTAGGAGCCAGTAATTTTGTCCCTCTCTGATTCTGATGAAAGCAACCATGAGTATCACAAGTCATCTGGCCCAGGATTCTCAAGAGACCAGGACCCATCATGACCCACACAAGCAGCCCGCCTTCACCCTGACCACCAGTTTGGCTCAGCTCCAGTGCAGCCTGAAGACAACTAGTGGAAATAACAAAGAAAATTCACATTTAATTTTCGTTAATGCCTTCATCTGTGTAGGGGCCCAATTCACACGGGTGCTAAGCCCTCAGCCCTTCAAAACATAAAAGATTCAGTGAAGTCTGAAGTTATCACCTAGTTTGCAGTACACTTGATGAGGCCAAACACAATATCACAGTCAGTTCTCCACCTTGCTCATTCCCACCTTCTGCTACCTCCTCAGTTGAGTTGGTACAATTGGCTATGGACAAGCAACTCAATCCAGATTAAAAATAGACCTAATCAAAATGTATTGGATCAATTCAGCACAGCTTAAGGGTTGGTATGAAAGTTGGAGCAATTGGGCAAGGCAGGAGCTCTTCACACGTTTTCCCATGGATTGTCAGGTTGGGCTATAGATAACACGTCACGCCTCCCAGAGAGAAGGCCTTCAGCAGGGAGCTGCAATCAACTCCCACCAACGGCCGTTCTGACACGAGAGCTCACTGCCCCTGGACACTCACCTCTGCACTCCCAATGCAGTTCGCTGCACCTCTCCTTCAGCTACGCTACTGTTTTTTGGGGCTGCACTACAATCCAGATTCACAAAATTACATGGGTTAAAACAACCCTGAATAAGGAGGTTAACTGTAGGCTCAAGCAGTTGCGTTTCCTTACCTTTAAACACACAAAATCATCCCACCTATTTTTCAGCAAATGCCTCTTATAACCTAATAAGGTGACTTAGGGCAGAGATGAAAAGAACCTGTACTGTTACTATTACTGTTGTCGTTTCCTTTACAAGACAAACCGGGCCCTGTTCAGGATACTGCGCCCCTTCGATCTTGAGGCACTCACTCCCTGCCCAAAAGGAGCTTAGAGGACTAACGTCACAACACAAAGGGCAATTGCTAAACTGAAGCGCGTTTGTGTGTGCTCCTGAATGCATGTAAATCCATTTCTGTGAAAAAAAGAATCAAGAGTGAACTCTTTCCAATTATTTTCTAAACTAAATTTATTTTAAAACTTCAGTCTAATTCAAATATTCAGCAACTATTGGTCTGGGAAAAGATTCATACGGTACATTCACATTTAAAAAAAAAAAAATAGTGAGTATAAAGAGCGAACCAAGACTTCATCTTGCATACACCGACTGAGAAACAATGTCTGTTAGCATACTTATTAATTATGGTGGTACCTACTAGCCATATCTTCGTTTGCACCAAACAATAAATGCCAGTTGTTCACTGTACACGTCAGCCCTGGTACATTCATGCATCTCTAAAAAAACTTGTCAAC
Source organism: Egretta garzetta (assembly GCF_000687185.1). Taxonomy (NCBI): domain Eukaryota; kingdom Metazoa; phylum Chordata; class Aves; order Pelecaniformes; family Ardeidae; genus Egretta; species Egretta garzetta. Next base: position 1,573,929 of record NW_009258951.1, read on the forward strand.
TGCCTGAGGGCAGACACTAAACCACAGCTGAGACAGTCCCTCATTTCCTCTCCTACAGAAGAGCATTCAGAGTAGCTTGCTTTCATCTTTCCCACTACCTTTTATGCAACAGTATGTTTTACCACATCAGGTACATCTGCAAACAGTTCACTGGTTTTCTGTTATTCCAGGTTCAGTTCAAAATGACTTCTCATTTCAGAACTGTCAATGCACTTGACCCAGCCAATTTCACAGTATTTCATCATTTAATTCCCCTCCTCATGTCCTTATCTAGCTTATCTAACTTTGGCTTGATGTCTCTCTCTCCCTTTTGTCTCAAGC